>NC_059294.1:4480000-4512500 GCF_017591435.1 Portunus trituberculatus | reverse complement strand
GGGACATAAAACTTCGCTCCACAATAAGTCAGAAATATTCACTAACGACCGCCACTTCTGAATGGAGCGACGCAAGAGCCAAGGTGGACACAATTTCATGAGTTTAGGTGATGGAAAGCCGCAGGTGCATCTTGTGTTGTCTAAGGAGTTGGGAAGGATAGAAACGTTTGTGGGTCCGTAGATAAGCAAAATACACATAAACAAATCAAATAAAAAAGGGAGATAAAGAAATGAAGAAAAAACAAGGAGACATAGAGATAAGATAAAGAAGAACAGACAAACAGATAGACAGACAGACAGGCAGACAAGTAAGATAGACAGACAGACAGACAAAAAGATAGACAAACAGACTAACAGACATACAGACAGAAAAGAAAGACAAAGAGAGTAACATACAGATTGAGAGAGACAAGGAATATATAAAGACAAAAGAAAAGAAAACGAAATAGAAACAAATGGAAAGAAAAATCATGGAGCAACATTTGTTTAATTTAATCAACAAAGTCTCTTCTCACTTCCTTAACATTTCCTCAGTCACTCACATCCTTCTAGTCAGCAACTTAGTGTGACTTGGCCTTTTTTTTCTGATTTTGCTTCTCTCTCTCTCTCTCTCTCTCTCTCTCTCTCTCTCTCTCTCTCTCTCTCTCTCTCTCCCTTAAAAACAATGGTGTTCGTCCCCCTTTGGAACGCTAGGCCTGGAGTGCTCTTAGAGATCCGATAAAAGCCAGCATGGGAAAAAGAAATAATGCCCTCAACCCGCAGACGAAGAGAGAGAGAGAGAGAGAGAGAGAGAGAGAGAGAGAGAGAGAGAGAGAGAGAGAGAGAGAGAGAGAGAGAGAGAGAGTGTGTTAGTGAGGGAGTGGAGGAAGAGGGATGAAAGGAGAGAATAGCAAGAAAGGAAGAAGGGGGAGCTTTCATAGCATGGAGAGAGGGGTGGAAGTGTGGGAGACAAAACAGGAATGAAGGGAGAAGAAAGTCGGGACGAAAGGAAAAAGAAAGTGAGATACAGCAAATATTTGAATAAACTTTGAAGTGAGATTTAAAAGAATTACATACAAAAATTACATATTTAAATACATACCGACGAAATAGAAATGTGTGTGTGTGTGTGTGTGTGTGTGTGTGTGTGTGTGTGTGTGTGTGTGTGTGTGTGTGTGTGTTATTGTGTATGCGTGTGTGTGTTCTTGTCTTCGTAATGACGTGAGCTGTAGAGACGTGGACGGGCAAGAAAACACATGAAAACGAGATCAATATCAGTGGGATAGGGACGTCATGATGCATACTGGAGGTGAAGTGGATGGGCAAGCTAAGAGGAACAGTAAGAGGAAGAACCAGAGAAAGAGAAGGATGAACTAGTACGAACACATAAGTAAAAGAAGAAATGAGTTTTATGTGGTCAGTAAAAAAAGCAACGATGGACGTGAATATGGAGGAAAAAAGAAGAGGCAGTCGAGGAGGAGGTAGAAGGACTGCATAAGAGATGACTTGAGAGAGAATGAGAGGTTTGAGTGAAGAAGAGGGAGAGGGCAGTCTCTCTCTCTCTCTCTCTCTCTCTCTCTCTCTCTCTCTCTCTCTCTCTCTCTCTCTCTCTCTCTCTCTGAGTGATTGCAGGATGCCCGTGGTGTTGCTCGGGGCGTCTCCTGATAATTATTCCTATGTTAACTGTTTTTCTGAGACCAGCGGCTCTTATATTTGGAAGGGTCTGGGAGCGCCTTTATCCTGCTCAGGTCATGTTGGGGCTGTTCGATTCATGCTCGTGACAAGAGAATGGCAAAAGAACGTAATGGAAGCGGCAACAATCCAAAAAGGCTCATATGTGACAGTTATCCTTTTACTATCTACATTCATTTTTTCATTCTTGTCCATAACTTTATGCATCTTTTCAAAACTCCATTTCTGTTTGGCTTATCAGCGATATGTTTGACGACCAATTTCTTTCAATGTTTTTATAAGTTTTATTTTCTTTTATAGTACACGATATTACCTTGTTAAATCATCGTTATTGTCATAATTGGGCTGACCTCATCCGTATCCTTCATGTGGTGTAGTCAGTGTAATTCATTGTTTTTCTTCCCCTGCATCCATACAGACCATTTTATCTGCCTCTACACTTCACTTGCCTCTGTGGCCGCAAATCCCTTAAAACATAAGTGGCTTAAAAGAAATTGACCATTGATAGAATCTCTCTCTCTCTCTCTCTCTCTCTCTCTCTCTCTCTCTCGCTGCTTCGGTTTGAAAAGTTTTTCATACATACAAAAAACATATTAATATTTGCCAAATACATCTAAATAAAGTGCGCGCGCGTGTGTGTGTGTGTGTGTGGGTGTTTGTGTGTGTGTTCTGTTTGATATCAATATTTTTGAAACGACTATTCATATTCTGAGCAACCAAAATTCATTGCTTCATATTAATGGTATGATGAAGCGATAATTTTTGTTGATGTTCTTTATCACACACACACACACACACACACACACACACACACACACACACACACACACACACACACACACACTGAATCTACGTGTATCACTCTCATTGATGTGTTTTCGAGGTATTAAAGACTCATTAAACCAAATCAATGAATGTCTGTGATGGCTTATTTTTCTATGGGAAAGGACATCATAACATTAACAATATTCCAAGTCATCTATATATGTATAGGTACGTAGAAGGCCATTGCTATAACAATGACAATGTTTCTAGTCATAAATTAGAATGGTTATATGTATAGGTGTGAAAAAGGGCATTATAACTTATACGATATTCCAAGTCATAGTTGACATGTTTCCTGGCGTGCGTGTGTGCAGCAGTGTGCATGCTTGCGTGTGTGTATGAGTGTATACCTGCGTGTGTCTACCTGAGTGTGTGCATGCGTGCTTGTGCATGTGAATCCTAATATGAACAAAATGAGAAAGTGTGTGTGTGTGTGTGTGTGTGTGTGTGTGTGTGTGTGTGTGTGTGTGTGTGTGTGTGTGTGTGTGTGTGTGTGTGTGTGTGTGTGTGTGTGTGTGTGTGTGTGTGTGCTTATCTACTTTCAAATGGTGCGCTGGTGAAATACAATTCATCATGTATCCAAAATGACGCTGATGCTGTAATGTTATCATTATTAAAGGGCTCAAAGACATAACTGTTTTGTTTCATTTAACCTTCTTTAATATCTTCATTTTACTTAAACTTCCATTTAAAAAGACGTAATAAACACTTGGTCTTGATGCCAATGTAGTGAGTGCCTTCCATCAGTCAGTGTCTGTCGGAAACTTCCACCATGTATTAATGATGATAACAACAACAATAATAGTAATAATGATGGTCATAATAACAATGATAATAATAATAATAATAATAATAATAATAATAATAATAATAATAATAATAATAATAATAATAATAATAATAATAATAATAATAATAATAATATAGTAATAGATCATCATAAGGATTAGTCAAGAAAATTTCAAGCCTGTTTATTTATTACTCAGCTATGATCCTATGAATCAGAACCCAAAAGTCTATAAATAATGAAAACTGAACGCTCTCCTTAGTACCACATATACGGTCTCTCTCTCTCTCTCTCTCTCTCTCTCTCTCTCTCTCTCTTACCATGAGGAGCGTCAGAAATTTCCCAGACACTGTATTTATCATTGAATTACCACCACAACACTATATCATCATGTCACGCCCATCACTATCATCATCATCATCGTCATTATATTCTTCCTCTTCTGGACCTGTATCTGTGCTGGGTAGATTTCAGTTTTAATTTGAGGTCGCTGAGACTAGATATGCTCCCCAAGACTCAGTAACAGGCAATAAAGTTAGAGTTGTTGTCATCTGTCCCAGGAGAAAGACGGTTCATGGCAGGAACGACATTTAACCCCTTCAGTACTAGGAAGTATTTTACCATGATTTTTGGGTGTGATTAGACGATTTTATATACATTAGGAAACGTCTATGGAGGTCAAAGATTAATGGCCAGAGTCTTCACTATTTTAATCTCCACATAAGTTTCTGAAGGTGTTTAAAATCGCCAAAGAGGAAACAGAATGAATATGAAGACGCGGCATGGTACTGAAGTCAAATGAATTTTTTTAATCTTTTTATGGAGAATTTCTTAACTGCCGTGTGTGTATGTTTTGGATGATTTTTACATGTTTCTTACCGATTCATGTTCATACACTTTACAAAACACGAAAAAAAAAAAGATAAATAAATAAAAGAAATTTTAAAAATCCAACACCTTTGAGAATTTGTAAACACATCCACACAAAAAATTACATACTTATGGATATCTTTCTAATTCCATGTTATATACATTTTATATCGTCCACTAAACAAAAAGGTAAAATTTTCTAACAGAGTAGAATGTTTTGATTAGCTGGTGACTTTGTTTCGATATCAACCGTACATGCGAGAAAAAAAAAAAAAGATAAGACAAAGGGAATCGCAATTCCTAGAATATTTAGTTTGTGCTGCAGACAAAATCGCTTCTATTTGCATATTTACCCACTTTTCTCATTTACCAGTGTTGCTATGAGATCTGAAAGCCTTTATGGCAAAATCATCATTAAAATCTGCCTGCGCCATTATTTTTGGCGCCATAAACTGACTTAAGTTTACATGATTCATAAGCCATGCCAGTCCTTCAGCAGGTGCCTATGCCGAAGCGTCCTTCCTCTTAGATCTTATCGCCGTGCAAGTAGTTTTTCAGAGTTGAGAAAGGTGACGTCGAGTAGTGAAATATGTTTCCTCTAAAAGCGACATTGAAGGAGTTAAAACCAGTATTTACCTTAGTGTGCAGTGTAAATACGATACTTTATGAGCCACGATTTCACTTAACTCAGCACAAATGTTATGGCAGGACGACGTTAATGAGAGGGCATTGTCAGCTTTTAAAAAATCACAGTTTCGTCCACGAGGAAATAAAAGGATGGTAGAAATTATATTCCCCTTTATTGCATTCTATTATGGATTCTTTTGTCTTATCTTGATGTTAATAGGACACTGAAGGCATCACAAATATCGTGCTGAAGTAGATGTGATTCAGAAAGCAAGGGCAATTTGACATCTAGAGGTGAAAAACCTTTCTAAAGGATCCCAGTGAACATATGAATATTACAGTATATACTAATGATGAGGATGAGAATGATGATGATGATGATGATGATGATGATGATGATGATGATTATAATAATAATAATAATAATAATAATAATAATAATAATAATAATAATAATAATAATAATAATAATACTACTACTACTACTACTACTACTACTACTACTACTACTACATCATGTGGGCTTTTCACGGGAATTTATGGGCTAAAGGGGATACTTTTGGGGTACCTCCTATCTAAAAGCCCATCCGCTATACATACTCAAGTATACCCTACAGGCGCTATAGGCTTAACGTAAAAAAAAAAAAAAAAATAACAATGATAACAATAATAATAATACAAATAATAATAATAATAATAATAATAATAATAATAATAATAATAATAATAATAATAATAATAATAACAATAATAACAACAATAATAATAATGTACCAGCATGAGGACGGTCCGGCAAAAACAAAATATTAATTGTGTTCCTTGATAACTATCAATACAGTCATTATTCCTCATTAGACTCAGACCAGTTGCTTCTCCACCCTTTCCCTTTGGTTCCCCGGGTTCCCTAAGGTTACGTGGGCCTTAATGACAGGTGCCCGGCCGTGTCGCCCCTCCCCCTCCTCTCGCTAACCACTAACCACCATCCGCAACTCCCCGAGACAAAAATAAAATTGCAAATGGTGAGAGAGACTGATGTACAGCTCCATTTTATAATCAGCGCAGCCACCAGCACCCTTCAGGAGAGTGAGCGGCGTCCCCACTAGCGACCCAAACCACCGAATTCGCTAGTGATTAACATTCCCCTCGAGATGCACATCCTGCTTTCTCACCCTTTTTATCTGCATACCCCTCTTCCCCCACCCTCTCTCTCTCTCTCTCTCTCTCTCTCTCTCTCTCTCTCTCTCTCTCTGACTTGACCGTCGCTCACTTACTCAGCTGTTTCCTTCAAGATATATAAACTTGTTTTGATTACCCTCTTGCCATTTAACCGTGTTTTAACAGGCCATCATCACCAGCAACTACATATTTGAACGTCCAGGATGACTATATAGACGTGTTTCCTGCACTGTAATGCTTTGTATATGTAATGTAATGGAGAGAGACATTAAGTGACCAAGGCAAATAAGAAAGCACTGAGTAAAATGACGGTGTTGGTGTTAACGATGCGGTAATGTAGCAGAGTGCGTGTCGCCATGAATACTGATAGGAACTGTGGCAGGCGGCAGCGAGATTTGCGACAGTCGTTGTTGAGTCCCATGTCAGCTCCTCGTTGCCTCCCGTGTTAATTGAGCTACCTTAAAGTGGCATACTTACTGTCTTCATTGTCTCATGTTGGCAAATACTGTGTGATGCAAGTAGAGGTTGTTTTGGGGATGACTCGTTGGTATTAACAACGAGGAAAAAAGGACTAATATTACGAGGATTTGTTTTATTAAGAGGTTTTTTGTTTGATGCGTTTTGCGGTACCTAAGTGTTCGAGTAGCATGTGGAATGTGATTTTGGACTTTTCTTGTTCTTCAGTGGGAAATGATTATTTATTCTGTGAATAAAAGAGTTTTAAAGTACTATTCAGTGCGAGACACTTATTATTCTTAGACCATTTCCATAAGTAAAGTGGCACATCATGCTCACTTCCACTGTGTTTAGCAGTTTTTCTTAATTCTAAGTCTTCTGGTTCATTGATCATCTCCTTGCATATCCTGGAGTCTCATTATCTTCACCGGAATTTACCAAATCAGAATACTTAAGAAATAGAAACAACATTAAACACAGTGGTAGTGAGTATGGAGGGTTACTCACCTCGACTATTAGACATAACTTCAACTTGTGATGGCACTCACTTGATTTTCTTTTTCAACTGTAACGGCTAAACATCAAGTTTTCTCTCCGTCTTTTGGTATTTTCTTATATGGACCATTTAGTAAAGGCCAAATGGTCTTTTGATCACACCTAATTTTCTTATAATATTTTGTAACGTTTTTAATTCTTGGTATATGTACAGACAAAGAAGACGAAGTTATCATTCATACAGTCAGTTGCAGACGTAAAGCTACCATCAGGAAAATGATTCTGGATCCATTAAATAAGCAAGAAAACAAATTACCATTGAAACTATAGTAGTTCTTGATATTTAGCAACTGTAAAGCTACTCTAATCCATTAGATATATAAGCTGAACCAGTGAGAAGCAGGAAAACAGTACAGTACATAAATTAATAAAATAAATAAAGATGTTAGTGAAAGCTATGATGATCTTTGTGGTACTAATGACAGGGATGATGATGTCACCAGCGGCAACAGCAGCTAAAACAAGAGCAGCACCAACACCATCATCACCACCGCAACAACAACAACAAAACAAAATCGACAACGAAAACAGGAGTACATCAATCAACAACACAACAATAGCAACAACAACAACAACAACAAATAATAATAATAATTACTAATAATAATTCTATTATTACAACTACTACTGTTCTATACAACAACAGCAGCTACTACTACTACTACTACTACTACTACTACTACTACTACTACTACTACTACTATACTACTACTACTACTACTACTACTACTACTACTATTACTACTACTACCACTACCAGTAGTACTACTACTACTACCACTATTACTACTACTACTACAACTACTATTACTGCTGCAACTACTACTGCTGTAAAAATAAAACTAACAAAGAAAATAAGAACAATGTCTAAAGGGAGAATAAGATGATGGTAAGTAGTATTATTGAGGATCATGAGTTCACCACCATCTTCACATTTGTCTATCTATCTGCCCGTCTAATTGCCAGTCTGCCTGCCTGAGGTCGTCTGCCTTCTTGCTTGTGTGCCAGTGTGTGATTGTGTGATGTCAGGCAATTTATAAGGATTTTTTTCCCCCTGAGCAGCACCTCAATCAAGTGAGTGTGCTGTGTTGTCCCGGTCAGCTGCATTCAGCACATCGCCAAATTCCCCCGCCGGCGCAGGGGACGGGGCGTGATGAAATAGCTTCAAACCGGTTAAAGTCTCTTGGCAGTTTTTTTGGCACCCTGCCAAGCAACGCTAATTACTGAAGGGAAAACAGGATTTCTTAACCTACGCGGAGCTCCGCATTCACCATTGTGTCCACTGCGACTCCTCCATCAACAGCTTACCAATTTACTAATATAATATGATATATATATATATATATATATATATATATATATATATATATATATATATATATATATATATATATATATATATAAAGTCAAAGAGCGCACGTGCCTTCTGAATGGTGCTAAAATCACAAATCATATTAATGAAAGCGTATATAGTTAATAGAAGTTAATAGAAGCAGGTATGCTATTATATGACATTACCAATCATTACCTGATCATCATTGCATGGAATTGACTTTCCAATGTAATTTGCATTGAATTTCATCTTATTACGCGCGGCATTTTTGCTATGAGTGAAGGTGTTTATTTTTACACAGCACAGTGGTTCATTTATCTGATTGTATTGTAAAAAATGAGAAGAGCAGGCAAAGATGTGGGACTCATTCCGTCGCGAAAATTTGGTAATATGAATAATTACCATCAGTAATGTAATCATTAATATCATTATCACCATTATCATTAGCAGTATTATTTATATTGCCATTGTTATTATTATTATTATTACCATTATTATTGTCATTATTATTATTATTATTATTATTGTTATTATTATTATTATTATTATTATTATTATTATTATTATTATTATTATTATTATTATTATTATTATAATTATCATTATTATTAGTATTATTATCACTATCATAACTATTGTTATTGTTATTGTTATTATTGTTATTATTATCATTATCAATATTATTATTAATATTATTATTATTATTGTTATTGTTATTATTACTATTATTACTATTATTATTATTATTATTATTATTATTATCATCATTACTGCTACTACTACTACTACTACTACTACTACTATTATTACAGTTGATGAGTATTATTAGTATCATCTTTGTACTAGTTGTTGTTACTGACGCTGATACTCTCTTATAGTTGTTGCTGCAGCGGTTGTTTTCAGGAACTGACTTTTCACACACAAGATTCCTTCACACTGAGAGCACTGCTGAATAGTTATGAGAATCAGGATGGCGATGACATTTGAGACGAATGCATGACAAACGGTAAAACAGAAATGCACTTTTGCTGCTGTGTATGTTTTATCGCTTTAATTAGGATGAAGTTCTTACAAATCCTGTAAAAACAAGCTTTACAGATGTGCTACAAAAGTCTTTCTTGTTAGCTAATAATGATTACTTGGTGCTGTTCAAAGTCAATTACTAAAACGAAATGTGTGCATGACATTTGTAGTAAATGCTGGGAACATTTAACGGCAGTAAAACTTGTAGCACAGTGAAACTTCTGCTTTAAGAGGGAGGGAGTCTGACCGAGTGTTGGTGAGAAACGGCGTACTCGTATGAAAAGCATCCCAGCTTCATGTCGAAAGCTGGAATAAACAAAGTAGAACACAGCAGTAGTGAAAACTGTAGTAGTAGCAATAGCGATGGCACCCACACAGTAATTATTATTATTATTATTATTATTATTATTATTATTATTATTATTATTATAGTAGTTAGAGAGAGAGAGAGAGAGAGAGAGAGAGAGAGAGAGAGAGAGAGAGAGAGAGAGAGAGAGAGAGAGAGAGAGAGAGAGAGAGTTTGTTAGTTAAGGGAAACGACTGCGGGGAAAGATGTAATAATATGTAAAGTAGAGGTTTAATGACAAAGCAGCAAGGAAATGTAAAAATAGATAAAGATATAAGAGTCACTGAGGGGAAGCAAAAGTGGCAAAGGAGGAGGGCACTCGTTACCTCGCGGCTTCATTATACAAAGACAACAATAGAAGATGAGAAGTCCAGAAGGAACAGCCCATAGATAAATCAACAGTGACATGTGAAACCGGTATTTTATGAGAAGGACGGGAGGAGCAGTGAGTGGCAGCGGCGGTCTAGGAGCGTCAACAGGTTGATTAATGCATCCATTGCAAGAAAAGGAGACAGAAGTACCGACGGAGGATATGAAGCTCTGAGACAGAAAGAGAGACCAAAAAAAAGCTTAATTTCTTCCCCATTTATTAATATTATCTCCTACTATCATCATAAGAAGTTTTCTATTATAAAAGAAAAAAAATAACTTGGTAATCTAACTGCAATGGCAGAGAGACCGTGAAATGGGTTCCGTTACCATTAAACTCCTGTCTCATGTCAGATATGTACGACCCCTCAAAGAGTCTATCAAGACCACGTACAGCGGCGCTTCATTTCCTCAATGGTTACATTTGTTTCTCAGATTGAATGAGTAGAAGTGATGTAAAAAAATCACATTTGTATATCACTCTAAAGTTTTTTTATGGCTTTGTAAAACTGCAAAAAATACTTAGATACCTTCCATAAAAAAGTTTAACATTTGTTTTCAATTCAAGTTATATTTCATTCATTAAATCACACAACCATTCGAACTACTATGTTTACCTTTGCTTTAAGCGTAAGATACAAAACGTCCCATAAGTTGCTATATTATGCAAGTCTCATTTTTCAATGAGTTTTTTTTTTAATATAGTATTGTATATTGCTAAAATTAAATTTATAACAATAATATTCAGAGCTGGATATCAAGTAATCCGGTACCTCTCCTCCGGACCTCGAAACCTAGATAGTCCGTACCTGTACTTCCGCGCCTAATTTTTTTTTTCTTGGTCCGGTACCGCACTTCCGCATCTCCGGTACCGTACCATAAACTATTAAAGCGCACCTCAAAAAACAAAACAAATAATACATCAGAGCTCAATATATATATATATATATATATATATATATATATATATATATATATATATATATATATATATATATATATATATATATATATATATTAACGCAGTGGATAATTTAACGAATGATTCCAAACAAAAGTCGAAAAGAACGAAAAAAGACGAGATGGAAGAAAATATACAAAATAAGAATAATAATGATGATGAAGATGATGATGATGATGATGCCTGCTGATAATGATTAATATGAAGGTGGTTATGGCAGAGAGAAGGATAAGGATGAGAAGAAAATTAATGAGGACGAGAATAATGAAAAAAACAACATGTATATTGACCATTTACGACAGACTGCTCTATTCCAACCACCAAACGCAGGGTAGTAAAGACGAAAGTTCCTTCCCTTCCAGTGCTCACCCTACAATAGCGGAGGAGGAGGAGGAGGAGGAGGAGGAGGAGGAGGAGGAGGAGGAGGAGGAGGAGGAGGAGGAGGAGGAGGAGGAGGAGGAGGAGGAGGAGGAGGAGAAGGAGAAAGGCGATATGGAGAAGGATATCGTCAAGTTTATTCGGTCATAAGTTAGAATTGTGGATGTGGCTGTTAGTTTAGGATGCAATTCGAATCTCTCTCTCTCTCTCTCTCTCTGGGTATCTTTACCTACCTATTAATTTAGCTATTAGCATGTCAATCACTCTGGATGGTAATTAAGATCCATATACTGTAGCCTCAACCACAGGAACATTTAACTATGAACCGGTCAGAGAGAGATTATAGGACAAAATGTACCAAGCCAAGAGCAGAGGCACGCTACACTGGATCCAGGCAACACGTGTATACACAAGGAATCATCAGACAAAATGTTACTGAACTAATCTCATGAGAATATAATTGATTTTCGACCGAGGAAACAGGAAGATGCAATGAACGACTCCAGATTAATTTTTGCGTGATGAGCGACAATATCTAATTACTCCAAGTCCATTTGAATATACAGGATAATTACTTTAAAGGCCAATGGAGACTACCTACGCTTGAATCATTCCAGGTAGATAGCACACACACACACACACACACACACACACACACACACACACACACACACACACACACACACACACACACACACACACTTGCATTCTTGATCTTTACAAAGTGCTCCGGCAGTGTGCTTACAATGTGCAACAAATCACCAGGAACCTATAAAATTGCAAGGACGCGATAAGAGGAGTGAGTGGTAGGTTCCGGTAACACATTCCTGTCTCTTTAGTAGGTGATCATTTGCGTGTAATAAAATTGTCCACGTATTTTGTAGAAGCCCAGTGACTGATACAAAAGAAAGGAAATAATTAGAGAGGTTAACTAACACACGTCTATCTCCTAGTAGTGTGCAAAGGAAAGAGTCGTGAGGTGCAGATTGACAGTGTAGGTGTAACTAAAAGCTATTTCTAGAATATAGAAGCTAACGGATATTGTGTAAAGGAGAGGAAGTATAATCTGTGTATTCATTTTTCAGTGTCTAGGTTATTGCATTTAGAACGTGATTTCACTTGCCACTCCAGTATTCTAGAAGACATATGCTAACCTTTTGAGACTTTTCTTCCAGTGTATGATTGCGCATTAACTGTTTCCAGAGTGTGCTTTCTCCCTGGTCTTATTGATGCCAGAAAAAAAAGAAAGAAAAAATGTTAGTGAAGTGTAGTGCTAAAACCATGCCGGGGGACAGCTTACCAGGACGCCAATGCATCCACTGTGGGAGTCAGTGCCCTTTACTGATAAAGGTGGTATAGAGTTCAGTGTGGTGTTGAAGAGTCTGGATAAGACGAGAATAATTAATAAAAAGACTAAATAAAAAAGAATGCTTTTAATGCCGCTACCACAAAGACAACAAAGAGCAAATAAAAGTTTGGAGACTTAGTTTGTACGGTGTCTTGTTGCTACTTTCTTCAAGCTGTCCAAGTCGTAGGAAGAAGAAAGAGAAGCAGGTGTTGAGTTCCAGAGTTTACAAATTTAAAGGATGAAAAAGTGAGCGTCAATTCATATCCGTAATTTATCACTGCCACTACAATGATCTGAAATACAATATCTTAGAGGTAAAAAAAGATCCTTCTACAATACTGATAAGTAACAAACCAGATAGTCTTGGCGATGAATTTCCGGAAAAACCTGCACTGAGATTGTTTTTCCAAATCTTACTCTATTTCATAAGTTTAAATTTCATCACATCTTGATAATAACCAAATGATAACACAATCAACACCAATTTTTCATAATTTCGCCACATATGTACATGCAGCTTGAATGAATGCACTGAATGAAGTTCACTTTGCTACGTTACCATTCTGTCCGTTGACTCCTTGTCTAGCGATGTTCAAAAGTCATTGTGTAAGAAAGTTCAAATAGATTCTTTCACATTATTTCCTAATAAACAAGTTTCATATTAATGTATAAAATTTTATGCATTTGTCATAACCTAAACCGGTGTTATTTATATTCCTCTCGTCTTCACATTTTGTCTGAACCAATGGAAACTTAAAGTATTCATTAATCACGACGAAGCATTCAGTGCCACAACCCACATTTACATATGACAGTTAAGTAGATTGATAGAGACAAAGCCGGCTTCGGAAGAGATAAATCATTTCTTTTTTTCTTTACAGGAAAATAAATGTTAGATATTAAACACATATGGTGAATTAATAATGCTTGAACACTTTTTCGACACTTGCCCATCAAACTGAGCAAAGATGGACTTGAGTGACTATCATTGCCGAGCACCATAAGACAGACGAACATACGGTGTGGCATCACTTGAGGAAGGACGATGGCTTGCGCGACGCATAGAAGGATACACTATGCCGGTCCATGAGAGAAACTTCTGCCCAGGGGGACGTAGGTAGTGTGATAAGAGACTATGACTCAGCACACTCCACTGTAACCACCAGGCATGTAAATTCCCTGCAAAACCTGAAAGTGTACTCTCCTTAACTGCTGATTGCTAGCTTAGATCTATCGAATGTAACTTCTAATAGCCTCATAAGTGCGGGGGGCGAACAAAGATAAAAAGATAAAGGAAATGGGCATGCCAAGGCTGGAATCTGGCGAGAGCTCAAGGGTCCGCTAGTGAGGAGAGGGCAGCGAAGGACTGACCTGGATTTAGGGGTCAAACACACGGCAAGCGCTTGAGGGGAAGCTTTCTGTTTGAGGGATTTGTCACTGTAATGGACTTCTGGACAGCACACACACGCACACACACACACACACACACACACACACACACACACACAGAGAGAGAGAGAGAGAGAGAGAGAGAGAGAGAGAGAGAGAGAGAGAGAGAGAGAGAGAGAGAGAGAGAGAGAGAGAGAGAGAGAGAGAGAGAGAGAGAGAGAGAGAGAGAGAGAGAGAGAGAGAGAGAGAGAGAGAGAGAGAGAGAGAGAGAGAGAGAGAGAGCACACACAAAGACACACACACACACACACACACACACACACACACACACACACACACACACACACACACACACACACACACACACACACACACACACACATACATTCATGACTGCCAAAGCAAGCTGCATTCTGCTGAGTCATTATTCCTCATGGCCAAAGAGGAGGCGTATCAGGATTCAAAGAGAAGAGAGAGAGAGAGAGAGAGAGAGAGAGAGAGAGAGAGAGAGAGAGAGAGAGAGAGAGAGAGAGAGAGAGGAGGAGAAGGAGGGGGAGCTGTAGAGAGGGAAGGTGAGGCACAGGGGCGTTGGGAAGAAGATGAAGAGGATAAGAGGGAGGAAATAGAGGAATGTTACCAAGCAGGTGTTGTGCGTGAGAGAAAAAAAAAAACACTCGCATAAACAAAATAAAACAAAGTAGCAGTCCAGAAGATTTATGTGTAAATTCCAAATAACTGAGATACTTGTCTTCTTAGGGGGGCCGAGAGTATATAAATCGTGTAAAAGTATAACATTATCATCAGCGCGGATTGCGTAGTTTAAAAGAGAAAAATTTATGTTTTCAATAATCTCTCAGACACTTTCATAAACTTCCATGGAGATTGGAGCAATACACGACTCACGAGATATAGATAGATAGATAGATAGATAGATAGAGAGAGAGAGAGAGAGAGAGAGAGAGAGAGAGAGAGAGAGAGAGAGAGAGAGAGAGAGAGAGAGAGAGAGAGAGAGAGAGAGAGAGAGAGGAGGGGGGGAGGTTACGAGACGTGAGGACGGAAGAAAAAAAAATTGCAAAAAATGAGATGTGGGTGGAAAGAATATGAGGTAAAAAAATGAAAAAAAAAAATCATAAGAAGAGGCGAATGTGATACAAATCCTTGAAATTCCATCCAAGAGAGAGAGAGAGAGAGAGAGAGAGAGAGAGAGAGAGAGAGAGAGAGAGAGAGAGAGAGAGAGAGAGAGAGAGAGAGAGACCACAAAGGCAAGATATATGACGTAAGAACCATAAAAGAAGATAAAAGTATACAGGAAACAATGAAAGAAAATGTGGAACTCGAAAGGAAAACAACAGATAAATAAGAGAAATAATATCACAAAACAACGGTAATGTACGAATAAGGGAAAGGAAATACACATCCAGACGTACATAACTTGTTCCATGGACCAAAATTTCCCATCCATGGTGCACACACACACACACACACACTCTTACACACATGACTGACCATGACCATCGCCCACCGGAAATGCTTGGGTCATCATGGGAAGGTCAGCCAGAGGGAAAGGTGTGACGAACAAGTCACTTGCACGAGGAACACAAAACCTCGCAGCTTTCTTCAGTGGATTTAGTGGATGTGTGCTGAATCTTTTTGTTAATGATACTGGTACTGTGCTGCTGTTGCTGCTGCTACTGCGACTGCTACTACTATTCTTACTTTTACTATAACTATTGCTACTTCTATTGCTCCTACTACAATGACTACTGCTATTACTACTATTGCTACTACTACTACTACTACTACTACTACTACTACTACTACTACTACTACTACTACTATTACTACTGCTGCTGCTGCTACTACTACTACTACTACTACTACTACTACTACTACTACTACTACTGTACTACTACTACTAATACTATTACAATTATCACTAAAACTGATGTTGTTTATCTGCAAATATTGCTACATCTATTAGTATAAAATCTGAAATGGAGAGAAAAATCGTACTCTGCTGATAACAAACATTTCATGAGACGAATTGAAATTCATACCTTTTACAAAACACTTTCAGAATCGTACCGAAATTTACATAGTTCATCGTACAAAAAAATTACAGGCACTTTTACCAATGAAAAACAAAGATGCAATGAGCCATTAATAGAGGTTGTCTGGATTTATACCCAGGAATCACAACAAAACTTGGAGGAATAATGCGGCAATAAACAGTGTAAATCTAGACTGAAAAGAAAAAAAAGACCAAACATTATCATCAGCGTGTCGAGGTGATCGGTTCGGTGTCAGTCAACGAGCGATCTTAGGACGATGTATCTTTCTATGGATCACTTGTGGCTCAATAGTCAAAAGAGCAAGACATACTGGTCAGAATTCTTGCACTGCTTAAAAAGAACACGCTTATGCTTTACAAACATGCACAATTCGTCCTTATGTTTGATTATTACAGGAAGCAATACCATATATACATCAAGTAGCACCACATATAGTGATATAATATAAAAGAAAGAATGATGGAACCTTAAAATATACGCAAGCCCTATGAGGTATATCAGACAATGAGCGTGCCCTGCTTTTCCTAAAGATGACTTAAATTAGCTTTTTTAGGCAGGGGTTTAGCCTTGTTAGATGATACGTGTGTGTGTGTGTGTGTGTGTGTGTGTGTGTGTGTGTGTGTGTGTGTGTGTGTGTGTGTGTGTGTGTGTGTGTGTGTGTGTGTGTGTGTGTGTGTGTGTGTGTGTGTGTGTGTGTGTGTGTGTGTGTGTGTGTGTGTGTGTGTGTACTTCAGAATAACAATGCATAAGAAAAATAAAAAAAAGAATCAGGCACGTCGCAAAGATATGATAATTTTTTTTACGTAACATGAGCTTCAGTATAAAGTCTTTATTCTCTATATTACTGCACTCACATGAAAAATTAATAAAAGATGAATAAATAAACAGATAAATAAAAGATGAATAAATAAAATGAATAAACGAATACAACCTTTGAACCTTGCTCGAGAACATTTCACTCGGGTCACAGCGAAGCATCCTCAGGGGAGAAAGGACTCCTGGGGCGGCGGAAAATCATACGTAGGCAGCAATCGATAATTAATTCCATGCCTCAGGGGGTCAGTAACGAAGGGGGCACGGCGAGAGAGACAAGCAGCACAGAGGTGAGATGGAAGGCAGGGAGACGTAACTCAGTCTTAGATAGAAATACAAGATATGTGTAAGTTGGCTTCTGATTGATCCATTGTGCTCCCTTCTCTGTCCTCCTCCACTGCACTCCTATTATTATACCAAGAGCTCTCTCTCTCTCTCTCTCTCTCTCTCTCTCTCTCTGTGTGTGTGTGTGTGTGTGTGTGTAAATATATTTTAAGGATTGATTCATGATGGACAGTAGTATGAAGAATCAGCAGGAGGGACATAAAAAACGTAAACTCGTAGTTACACAACTGGCACTCCTTCAAGAAATCCTACTCCTGCACCTCCCTCCCGTTCATCTTAGTAAACATCTACATACACTTCACTTTGCGGAACGTCCGGGTTAGTGTTCTCACTCAAATTGAACAGGCCACCGCGAGATTAAAGTGATGTTGTGCATTTCAAATGGCAGGGAGAATTGTCATGGCGCCTAGTAAGCGGAGGAGAGTTATGATAATGAAACTGGTGGGTGAGCCTTGCATGACGCCCAGCTGCAGTGAGAAGGAGACTGGTTTACATTCGTGCCTGGTCATGTGGAGGTGTGGTGGTCATTTGTGTTATTGTGTTATGAAGACGAGTTTTCATTCCTCCAGGGCAAGGTAAAAAAATGAATAGCGACTGTTAACTAAGAAGCGGATGGATGATATATATATATATATATATATATATATATATATATATATATATATATATATATATATATATATATATATATATATAAACATGCAGTATATATGGTTCACCTTTACACCTGTACTCCTTAAAAACACTCCTCTACTCGTGTGTACATACCGGAGACAAAAAAGGGAGCCAGGATTCATAAAAATAAATCACTCCGCGCCAAGCTATAAACACACTCGTACGTAAGAATTTCATTTCCATAAAACGAGGATGAGGATAAATTACAAACATGAAGATCACGGCAGGTGGAGCGTTTTACAGGTTTTGGTGGTGGTAGGCGGTGATGATGATAGTGGTGGTAGTGGTGGTGGTGGTGGTTGTAACATGCAGAGACAGACATACAAGCACAAAACGACAGGAACATACATGGCTGCCAAGATCCAGATTTTGTGATGCAAAGATTGTTGAAAAAAAAAAAAATCGTCGTGGTACATATATTTTCAATTTTGACTTTTAGGTAGAAAAAAAACTGAGACATGGTATTTTTTTCTGGCTTGTTTTCAGAAGCCATTGTTACTTCTTTTTTCAAAGGGTGTTTTTTTTCTTGGTGCAAAACTTTCTATTTTGCTTCCATAATCCGTAACGCTCTCTACTCTTCTACTAGGAGGCCATGCTACTTGATATATCTATTATTTCTTCCTACCTCAGTTTTTCCATCTTGTTTCATTTACAAGCAGGAGAACAGCAGAGGACAGATAGCGTCAAAGGAAAGAAGAAAACAGAAAAGAAGAGCAGGAGAAAGAGAAAGGATAAAAGAGAAGGGAGAACCATGGAGGACGCAGAAACTCGTCAGTACAGAGAACGGCAAAGGGAGGGAGGAATGTCCAGGCTGAAAGAAACGACGAGAAGAGCGACCCACTCGTCATACACACAGACACACACACACACACACACACACACACACACACACACACACACACACACACACACACACATATATATATATATATATATATATATATATATATATATATATATATATATATATATATATATATATATATATATATATAGACACTTACACACACACACACACACACACACACACACACACACACACACACACACACACACACACACACACACACACACACACAAGAGAGAGAGAGAGAGAGAGAGAGAGAGAGAGAGAGAGAGAGAGAGAGAGAGAGAGAGAGAGAGAGAGAGAGTAAATGTAACATTATAATATGCATGATTAAGAAAAGAAAGATACAATTAAAGTTATTGGTCCATAATACCTTTAGTCTCGCTGGAAGTGCAAGTCAAACTGGTTCAAGGGCGCTGCGGCGAGAGGGTGGAGAAGAGACCAAAAAGGAAGGGAAAGTGGAAAGATGAGGAAGACGAGAGGAGACAAAGGGTGCACTGTGCTTTGCGGGGAGGACGAAGCGGCGGGGAGGCGTCGGGAAAGGATGAAGGGTGAAAGGTGGACTTTGGGGGGAGTGCAGAGGGGAGGGTGTGGGTTATGAAGGATTAACTCTTAATTTCCGTCTCATGTGACACGTATCATTAGCTGCCATCAAGAATTGCCCCACGCCATCACCTTCAATTCGACTTCTTGTGCTATTCTTCTCCTTTACATTACACAAGCCTGCTATTTCTTTCACATGCACTGATACTTCATCTGCAGTTTTACAAAACTTGGGTTAGATACATCATTAAAAGGCAAGAGCATCGTGAAGTTATGAGTGTAAACATAACATCTGACTACGACTAGAAAACTTGCAATGCAGCGCACATTCTGTCAGTGTAGATAGAGTAAGCCACCTAACCTTAATGCATCCTCCTGAAATCTGTTTCCTTTATTCACCTTCAAACTCTTCCGTTTTCTCTTACCTAATACATAATCATATTATCGGAAAGTAGGAATATGGAAATTTTTAATTAACGGAGAAAGCAAATAGTTGCAT
Source organism: Portunus trituberculatus (assembly GCF_017591435.1). NCBI lineage: Eukaryota > Metazoa > Arthropoda > Malacostraca > Decapoda > Portunidae > Portunus > Portunus trituberculatus. The sequence goes on along the minus strand of NC_059294.1, from coordinate 4,492,592 downwards.
TATAGGAGGAGGAGGAGGAGGAGGAGGAGGAGGAGGAGGAGGAGGAGGAGGAGGAGGAGGAGGAGGAAGAGGAGGAGGAGGAGGAGGAGCTGGAGGAGGAAGATTCCATTTCTCTAGAAATATGCCTACACCCATCATGTATTCTCATCTTCATTATGCATTTTTCATTACAGCAATATATATTGAATTAATAAACTAATCAACATGTATTTATCTGCAACATCAATGGGGGAACACGTTTACTTGAGTAAGATGTTAACTATTTCATCACTTCACTTATTTTGCGTAAGAGGGCCAATAACTTAAGACAAAAAAAAAAAAAAAAACGCCAACTTATTGCCAACTCCCAAAATGTCATATAAAATAGATAAAAACAACAACAACAGAGGTTTAATGTATCGAGACCTTCCTGAAAGAGACCAAGTCATAGGATGGAGGAAATATAGCTGCAGGCAAAGAGTTTCAGTGTTAATCAGAAAAAGGGATGAATTACTGAAAATGAGGTGGACATAAATGGAATGAGAGAAAGGGAGAGTAATGAGCAGCGAGGCCATGGGAGGAGAGAAGGCATGTAGTTACCAAGATGAGAGGAGCAGTTGGCATGAATATTACGGTAGAAGACAGCAAGAGATGCACCACTGCTGCAATGAGAGGCTGAACATGGTCAGTTAGAGGAAAAAATTGATGAGGCGAAATGCTTCTGATACCATCCTGTCTAAAAGAGTGTAGTGAGTGGAATTTTCCCAAATGTATTAAACATTCCATACAAGGACGGATAAAGTCACTATACAGAGTAAATAGTTTGTGAGGTGGTGTAGAGAAAACTGGAGAAGACGACTCATAACGCCTAGCTTTATAGAAGATGGGAAAGGCTAGGTGTCAATGAATTCTAATGCAACACAAATGTCTGTCAGCAGCAGCTCGGGTATGGAATGATGTCATGCTGCATGAAAAAAAAAAATGAATTAAGAAAAAGAAAACGTATGGTGTGATTTGTCAGAAAAATGTGTACAGTTTGATACAATCTTAGACTATTTTACATTTCTTTTATACTGAATGATGAACATACTAGTCCTATGTACATGTTGAAAGCATAGGCAAACCTGGGAATAGGAGGATTAGTAAAAGAGAAAGAAAGAGGGGGGCAATGAGTTGTGCAGAAGAAAGAACCTGTAGTAAGAGAGAAATGTCTTATAATTACCTGTGTAGTTCATTTCGGAGACCGTGTGCCATGTCAACAGGAATGTGAAGAAACGAGCACAAAAGATTCTACCTTCTTCTTTTCCTTCTTTTTTTTCTTTATTGCCTTCATCATCCTACACTGTATTTTCCCCTAATTCATGTATCTCACGGTTCACTTTTTCCTCATCCTTCTTCACCCACCAACGTACGTACAACATCCTGTTTGTCCCCTCATTAACTCATTCACCCTCATCAGCTGTCTCTTCAAGTTCCTCCCTAGCAATCTTTTTCTTCTCCTTCCCTCCCTCCTTTCCTTCCTTTCCTTTAACATCTCGAGCACAGATCCTCCTCTTCTTTCACGGGCCCATTGAGCAGAAAGTGTAATTTTGTGAAGAAGAAGAGAAGGTACACAGTCTCTCTTGGGATTCATTGTCGGGGCAACCCAACCTGAGCGTCGTTAAGCTGGTCTGGGCCAACAAGAGGGTTGGGGTGGCGAAGGAAGGGAGAGGGAGAGGCTGGGGGTCGTGTTGACAAGTTATTACGATGAAGCAGAGGAAGCAAGAATAGGATAGGGGGAGGAGAATGTGAGTGAAGATGAGGAAAGAACAGACAGTACCTGGAACACACAGGACAACCCGAATGAAAGTAAGAGGGAAAAACACGAAAAATATGATACGTGCATGAACTAGGACACTGGTGAAGAGAGAGAGAGAGAGAGAGAGAGAGAGAGAGAGAGAGAGAGAGAGAGAGAGAGAGAGAGAGAGAGAGAGAGAGTGAGAGTGAGAGTGAGTTGGAAAGTGTGCCAGAAAAGTGACGCATTGTTATACAGCTGTCTAGAAACATGCTCACTAGTTCCAAAGTTTAATGCTTGATTTATAAACAGCTCATTATTTTCACTCATTTCATTCGCTTATGTTTTCATTTGACTGATTAGACAAAAGAAAGTGCGTTTTAACTAATCTCAATTTGGGATCGCTGGCATAAAAGGCTTAATTAAGTGTTCCCACGCTTAGATATCTTTCAAAATGATCATGGACAATTCGTTTTATTTAAGAGCCGCAGTGGTACAATGGAACCATGCGTGCCTTGATGTCCGAGGGGTATCCAAGCGCACGGGTTCGATTCCTGTCCACGGTCCGAGTGTACGTTGGGCTTCCTCACTCGGGGCAATGGTTTTCTAGCGGGTGGGCTTTGAGATAGGAGGTACCCCAAATAGTACCCCCTTTAGCCCAGATAAATAAAAAAAAAAAAAATGTGGATTGGAGAAGAGTCGCAGTTTGTTTGGCTGAAGTACACAACAAGACATTATGTACACTTCAATGAATTAATAGAAAACACTTTTATTATCTTGTTTAGTAAATAGATAAATGGAAAAACAAATACAAAGGAAAAATAAAATCTTTTGGGAAAGTATATTAGGAGTTTAAACCACTACTCGAGTAATTTTTCGCTACTAAAACACACACACACACACACACACACACACACACACACACACACGAACAGAAGTGGAGCGCAGAATACACTAGTTTGGCCATCAAGGTATTCAAAACGGTGGTGTCTTTAAACAAAATAACAATAACACTTACCCAAACATAGTGGTAAACTGTCCTCATGGCTGGCGGCGGGGGTGCTCCGGGGTAGTGGTGGTGACGGTTATGGAGGACGTGGCGGTGATAAAGTATGATATTGGAATAGTGGTGATGGAAGTTGTCAGTGTGGATATTGTCAGTATAGCAGCACTGGTGATGGTGGTGGCGGAGCAAGGAATAGCGGTATTTGTCGTGTTTCCAGTAGAGGCGCTAAGACTGATGACAAAGGGATAGGTAGATGTCACCAAAACAGCTGCATGGACTGGATCACTACACAGCTTCACAGCACGAGGTCACATCATGGTCACAGAGGCAGCAAGTCACGTATCACCTTGTAGTTCCAGTGACCCGCGTGGTAGTCACCTAAGGGATCATGTCCACTGGCTTGCCTCGTGGGGTCAAAAGGTACCACTGAAGAGTAAACCTACTTCCTCGGGTGTAGTGTAGAATTCATACAATACCACCTCCATATGTATATCCACTTTTCCTTAATGTCTTTACTATCACTGAAAATATATTCTACTTCATATAGTTCGCTTTTGACGTGACAGATTGATTATAAAAGACACGATTGGATATAGAATGGATATGCACACGTAACAGATTCACTGAAAAAACATTTACTTCATACAGAACACTAGTGACGTAAAGACTTGGTTAGAATAGACACAATAAGAAGCAGAAGAGTAATTCCCAGCTAATGGATCTTACCGCTATTGCACTCAAGTCATAAGGAATGCCATTTTACGTGAATGTTTCCTCCAGATGCAGAAAAATAAAATCACAGAGCCAAAAAGACAGCGAGAAATACAACTACAGTATATTCCTTTCATCACATGGATAATATTCTAAGTTCAAGATGGGAAAGAGTAAATGGAGCTAGTTTCCATTATTTGCTCCATTCTCTATCACTTATGATTTCAATGATTTCACTACAATGATAAAACATAAAGATTCAAGACTTGCATTGGAAAGATCTTAATGTTTTGTAAATACTCTCTCTCTCTCTCTCTCTGTGTGTGTGTGTGTGTGTGTGTGTGTGTGTGTGTGTGTGTGTGTGTGTGTGTGTGTGTGTGTGTGTGTGTGTGTGTGTGTGTGTGTGTGTGTGTGTGTGTGTGTGTGTGTATCTTGTTTTCTTTTGAACTATGTATTTCTTTAGATGTTTGTCTCTCTCCCGCATCTCCTTCCCCCCTCTCTCTCTCTCTCTATTCGGTAATGACTCTGAAATACCGCAGACCAGGCATCCAAGCGTCACCGTTGTTTACCGAGAGGAAAAAATGAAATCCCCATAAGGGTCTTGTGTCTAAACCTCGTCCATCCTCTCCCGCTGTTCCCTTCCTCTGGCCGCCCACGTACGTACTCCCTTCCTGGTGTGTGTGTGTGTGTGTGTGTGTGTGTGTGTGTGTGTGTGTGTCAAGTGTACGTACCCACTGTTACCAGGGGACGGCCATCACCTGTCTCTGGGGCCTCAATCAGTCGACCATTACCTCCCACGAGTCTTAACGCCGCGCATTATTACTTCCAGTCCATGAAACCAACACCGACTCTCACACTCTCACACTCACACACTCACAAAAAGCAAACACGGATATGGAAAGCTAGTCAATCAATTCTACCTCGTCACTTGATTATAGTGTTTTGCGCACCTGCTAATTTCTATTCCTGGGTTCAAGTACGTTTATTTTTTTTCTTCCTACTCTTCTCTCCTTCATTTCATTATTTACCATAAAAGATGTAGCTGTGACGAAAGATACCCACGTGTACACACAGAGTTTGACTTGACAGCGACCTTGCCAGAGAGAGAGAGAGAGAGAGAGAGAGAGAGAGAGAGAGAGAGAGAGAGAGAGAGAGAGAGAGAGAGAGAGAGAGTAGAAAGATGGTCGAGGTGAAGAGCTTTGTTATCTGATGAAGGGGAAAGGTGACGCACGCAGAGTCTAGCTTTCAGTGCGGGCAGCAGCTGGAGTCGCTTCAACGATGACTTGATATACGGAGCTGCCTGAATTATGATCACGTAATGCGAGACGGGAAAAGGAAACTTGAGGAAGCAACTGATGCATGAGTCTGTTGAGGGGGGTAGGGGGTGTTGAGAAATGTTATGCCTTGAGTGTTGAAAGTATAGACAAAAATAGAATTAGTGTCGAACAAAAAGTCAAGATGAAAAGGAAAATATTGTTGTCTCGCGAGTTTTCGTTTTTCCTCTTTTTTTGTTGTTAAAGGCGAAAGAAGATAATTCTCGTTTTTTTTTCCTACTTTTATGATTTTTATTCTCTTCCTCCTCCAAACGTAAATAAAAAAAAAAATGAAAAAAACCGTTTGCGCAGTTCATAAGGATATCACCTGTTGACAGAAGGTATACAAAAACTAAAATTAACATCGCCAGGAAAGAAATTAGAAGGAAACACGAGAGTGACGAAAGCAGCGCAAACGAATACCAAATTACTTAATTGAAACGCCTCACTGGACGGCGAAAATCAGAGAGAAAAAGTGAGAAAACGTAAGAAAATATTAAACTTTCACCCAACATTTTCTCCTGGCTTTTCCCAGTCCCCTGCACCTTTGCCAGCCCGTGACCTCCTCTGGCGTCACGATGGAACACTGGAGGGTCACTGGGGAGGGGGGATGGAAACAAGGAAACCTGAGAAACTATTGGATGAAAGGACACTGTAAGTAGTAGAACCTCCTCCAGATCCCTGACGACCCAGCTCCTTCAGGCATCGAGCTACTGGTAATCGAAGCACTTAAGTTCTCTCTCTCTTCTCTCTCTCTCTCTCTCTCTCTCTCTCTCTCTCTCTCTCTCTCTCTCTCTCTCGTTATCCGATCACTTTCCCCTTCCTCTCTCTTTCATTTCGTCGCTGTCAGAAATATCAGCAAAATAATGAAGAATTTTACATTATCACATTACTATTTTCTAGTCAGCATTATGTACTTTTAAATTGCTTTGCAGATGGAGTTACATTGTTTTTTTTTTTTCACTTTCTGCTTTTTATAATTTGTTTCTCATATGTATATTCATAGCCAGGTATGGGGAATGTGAGGGGAACAGATGGATAAATAGATAAATCAGTAATCTAATGATAGTCTTTGCCAATGATTTTCTTCCGCTCAAATGCTAACTTTATAGAAGGGGCTTTATGCATCATTATATGGAACACGTTTTTTTTCTTCTTTAAAGCAGAATGTTAGAATGAAGGAGAGAGAGAGAGAGAGAGAGAGAGAGAGAGAGAGAGAGAGAGAGAGAGAGAGAGAGAGAGAGAGAGAGAGAGAGAAAAATATATCAGGAAATAGGTTCGCTCATTTGCCGCTTTGCTAAAAAAAAAAAAGAGTTTAGAAAGAAGTTTAAAAGAGCGGTGACTAATTTACTTCCAGAGGCGAGTTAATTGTCCTACAGTTCAAGTCGTGGGAAAGTAGGAAATAAATAGATAGGGTTCCATGTCTTACTATTGAAAGGGATAGATTAGAAAAGAAAGGAGGCGAATAGAATATGGGTGAAAGTTTAAGAAGATGGAGAGCTGAACTTTACTGAAGTGACCAGAAGAAAGGTGAGAGACTATAATTAACAGGGTATAGTGAAGGCCTCAAAAAAAAAAAAAAAAAGTGTTCAGTGTAACATATGAGCTGTAAATATGATAGATAAACAGTTAGATAGATACAGATAGATTGGTAGTTACTCTCTCTCTCTCTCTCTCTCTCTCTCTCTCTCTCTCTCTCTGTGTTTCTGATAATGTTTTTTTTTCTCACGTTATTTGGTATCAATTTCTTACTGGATGGGGAATACTTTTAATGAGACGTATTCACTTTAGGTCAGGAGGTCAATCATTTCTTCTCTGACACCACACTTGTGAAATCGAAGATATTAACGAATCCAATTTTTATTCTAGCCTTCCTTTCAATTCCACGCTTCACAGATATGTTACACGAGTATACATGTATATTCCTATTCTAATCAATTTGTAAAGATTCGGGATGATTTCAGCGTGGTATTGAGAACGCCCAGAGCTGTGGTAGACGAGGTGAATTGAAAGCCATGAATTGACAAGGGTAAAAGCTGTGTCTTGCTAAAATACGCGTATGTTTGTGGGTGTGGCTTATGCAATCTACCTCATGTCCCACTTCTCCTCTAAACATAAACAGCTCTTCTACATACAATCTTTAAGCACCGAACATAATGATTACAAGCGTACTTTTCCATAACATACGACCGTTTTCCGTTCCGTCATGACCCCTAAAACCACTGACTAGGGAAGTGGGGGAAGGCGGTAAAACAGGATGAAGTTTTAGCGAACAAATACATGTAAAGGAAACACTTAAGAAGAAGAAGAGAACGCTGAAGGGATGAAAGGTGCCATGGCTGGAGGGAGGGAGGGAGGTAAGCGTTAGAAAAAGAGAGAAGAAAGAAACGGGGAGAAATGTGAAGGGGAAACTGATTATAGGAAACTGTCGAAGAGGGAAGGAAAGAAAGTGTTATGGACTGACAGGTGAAAAAAAATGATAAAAAAAATCTTTTCTGTAATTCTGATGCACGATATAAAGTGATTTAGACAATTATGAAAGCAATTATAGGCATTCTCTCTCTCTCTCTCTCTCTCTCTCTGTGTGTGTGTGTGTGTGTGTGTGTGTGTGTGTGTGTGTGTGTGTGTGTGTGTGTGTGTGTGTGTGTGTGTGTGTGTGTCTCAATATGTACGTGCAACTGTATCTATAGAGAGAGAGAGAGAGAGAGAGAGAGAGAGAGAGAGAGAGAGAGAGAGAGAGAGAGAGAGAGAGAGAGAGAGAGAGAGTGTGTGTGTGTGTGTGTGTGTGTCTATACGTACGTGCACCTGCGTCTGTGAATGTGTGTGTGTGTCTCCAACAAGTTTCGTGTACGCTAAGGGAAGGAACTGGTGAGCCACGAACGACATAGGAATAATTCAAGACGAGGCAGGCAGTTTTAGGAGACAAGTTAGCGATAGTCATGCATGAGGCTGTGAGTTTTCAGTAGTTGCGAAAGGATGAGCAAAGAATCTTAAGCGCATAAAAGTGGATAGAAGTTGAAGACGACGCTTGCGGAGGTTGTGCGAGTGTTGTGAAAGAGGTGCTGGGCCAAAGGTCGAGAGACGAAACGTCATTCAGTCAATAAGAGATACCGGGAGTAAGTGAGTAAGTGGCGGAGGTAAAGGAGCTACTGATAAACCTAGTAGTGTAGCGCGTAGGTGTACAGACGTCAGGATACAAGACCTAACCTAACCTACTCCTATATGACCAGTGTTAGAATTCATTACAAGCCTCTACATAAGTGAATTACAGCACTCCAACACAGACCAAAGCGCGGCATAAGAGAGGTTAAGGACAATGTGATTTTGCCTTATGCGCGATGCTCACAAAAAATAGGTATATAGAGTGCGTAGGTTGGGGCCGTGGGAGTACGTAATAAATATACCGTGTGTAGGTGCGTAGCCTCAGGGGCGCTGCGATCAGGAATGTGAGAGGCAGTGCAAACATACACACGCGCGCGCACACACACACACACACACACACACACACACACACACACACACACACACACACACACACAGAGAGAGAGAAAGAGAGAGAGAGAGAGAGAGAGAGAGAGAGAGAGAGAGAGAGAGAGAGAGAGAGAGAGAGAGAGAGAGAGAGAGAGAGAGAGAGAGAGAGAGAATTATTCCTAACAGTATTTGGATAACTACATTCCGAAGTGAAACTCTCTAAGTTTATTTGTCTTTCGTCCGTGGTTAATAAACTAAATCATGAATGCAACAATGTAGTTAAATGTAAATTGGATAAGAAGTGTGAAGCCTTACATGCAATTATTTTAATACATAAAGTTAAAATGAGAAAAAATGCCAAAACAAGAAAATATACATTTGATATCGAATAGGTATGTAACATCAAGGATTTCTAAGATATAGACGAAAGTGTTTGTACAAAGGAATGCAAAGTGAAGGTCATGAATATTCATCTACCACTTCAAACATGGAATCAACGATCAACTTACTCGGTCGTCGCGGTGCAATGATACGCGGCCACTACCAGAACGCCCCCTTTGAATCTTGGGATGGCCAGCATTGTTTGTTCACCGCTTAGCATCAGTAAACAGTCTTCATAAAAAGAATGGCATGCGATCAGATCACATCTCTGTTAATGCTCTCCAGATCTCATTATTTACGACTGAATTCTTATTAAGTTATGCGCACAATGTGTATTCTTATGGTACTACAACTTTTTTCCATTTATGAATATATTTTTCTAACGAAGCTGAATGTACGTAAAAAAAGGTTAATTTTCATTTCATAGCTGAAAAAATGCTAATAAATTTTCCTGAACCATCCTTGCCATGAGTATTGCAAAGATAGAAACTACTCGTACTCATTGCTAAACATTTAAATATGACACTGCCCCTAATTCCACACACACACACACACACACACACACACACACACACACACACACACACACACACACACACACACAGACGTCTTAGACATGCAAACTATTGTATTTACATTATTCTTATTGATACTGAAACAGTGGAGAGAAGTAAAATGAACAATTCCTGGAAAAAAAAAACACACGACAACTGACTCTCCGGTGCAGATAATAGTTATTACTCCTGACATGTAGAAAGGGTCGTGACGGAAATGTGATATTGTGAAAACGAAAGTCATTAACGCCTGTTCCTCACAATTACACTCTACGGAAGAGTGACATTTTCCAGAGCAGCGTGGTAAGGCACAATATACATATTGAGCTATAGGTGTAATTCTTGATTGGCAATAAAAGGGATGATGTCGTATGGAAGAATAGTACTTGTCGGTTTCCCTTCATCATTTATATTTTGGGATTGTATTAATCATGCAAGTTTCTCAGTAACGCGTTCAGAGATGAACAGCTCATCTGCCCACACGTGGTGTTTAACGAAAAATGAGATATCGTTTAGTAATGTTGAAAAAGCGAGTATTAATTCATATCAAGGCCTGAAGTTTTCTTTTGTGTAAATGAATGAAATATAAATTCATATTATATGGGTTTTTCAAGGGTGATCTTTTATGGTCATGATAGGTGATATTTCGAAGGTCTGAGAAAACTAAATGAAAAAGATCCTATGAGATCTTGTTTTTCATTCAGTTTACTATTTTAGCTCCCTCATACATAGCAAACTATTCTATAACGCCTTCCTTAGCATGAACCAGTTTCTGAAGATCCTACATTTCACTGGTTTACTTAACAAGAGATTCAAACACAACTACTCACGATTGTTGTGTCTGAGGAAGCTAAATCGTTACTTGCATTTAAGGTGGCTAATTATACGCAAGTAAAACAGTTCATTGCAACATTTACTCTTTTATCGAAGATAAAAACATTGATTTGATTTTTGTATTGTTTTAGAACGCGGTTCAGAAAGTGATTTTTTCTCTCTCTCTCTCTCTCTCTCTCTCTCTCTCTCTCTCTCTCTCTCTCTCTCCGTTCAGAATTTCTTTTCTTTCTTTGATGAACTCCCGCGGTGTATGTATAAAGCAAAATTTCAAGGTTATTACATTTTTTTTTATTTGGACATTTCCGTAACGAACTTCAAATTCAAGAGGCTATTTACTTTCAGCTACCCACCTTTCACCACGGGAGTACTCAAGCACACACACACACACACACACACACACACACACACACACACACACACACACACACACACACACACACACACACACACACACACACACACACACACACACACACACACAGACACTAAACAATGCTGATTTTCTCTCTAAAAATATTAAGTTTTGTATAACGGTCCTACTCCATTTATGTCAAGCCGTAGCACTCCCGAGCAACACGACACCGGCCTAAGAAAGAAGTGGTTACATGTACATGCAACCAATATGGAAATATAAACACTATATATCTTCTGATAAAAACAATATTCTAGTCTTTTTACTTGACTCATAGACATGTCGCTGAACAGGTTTTTTTGGACATTCACACACAGTTACTCTGTCCTCTTGTGCTTTTTAAGATCGAGTGAATTTGCTTTATTTCATAGTCTATATCAATCTCAATTTGGCTACTATAACCTTTGCTATTTTCTTCATGGAAGCTTTTCACACCCGTAGGAAACAAATCCTTTCGTCACCGTGTCCGTGCCCTGCTGGGAGTGTTTTCCATGAGTGTCTGTCCTGCGTCTGGCTTTCACCGGCGCCTCTCTTCCTCACTCGCAACAACAGGTCCCGAAACACATCTGTTCATTACAACGGACCCTACTGTCTATCATTTCAAAACGAATATTCTCCCTTTTCTATTTCTAATTTTTTTTTCCATAAAACCAGATGTGAGCTTTCTCCTGAAGAGACGCGAGGGAACATGGACCCCCGCCCCGGTGTTATATTTTCCGTAAAGGCGAACTGTCTGAGGGGCAATGTTTGTTTTCCCTAGAACAGGGAAAATGCGCACAAACATTGCCGCTGAAAGTGAGATGGCCAGAGATTCTGTGCTGGACTTTGTAAACACGTATGGCTATTTCTGAAGCACAAGGTGACGGTTGTACGCGGAGGGGAGCGTCAAAAACAGCCTTTGTTGGCGCGATCAGATGTGCCAGTGTCATGGTTGTGTAGATCTGTGTATGAGAGAGAGAGAGAGAGAGAGAGAGAGAGAGAGAGAGAGAGAGAAATAATTTTTGCATCTCTCTCTCTCTCTCTCTCTCTCTCTCAGTCAATCAAAATCAACCTTCCAGGCGTCATCAACAACATCGTTACGCGTCGCAACGTGCAGAAAACAAGAACTAGCTTTGCGAAGGATCAGAAGCCGCTGTACAGTTTGCCAGAAGGTCCTCACGTGGAAACCTCGAATGAAACAGATTGACAGAAATCCAACATTCGGTACTTTTTTATTCACCTAGTTCATCCTCTTCATAGTTTTCTCGCGCTACTATGATACTAGAGGTTATTCTTCAATGTGACTCCAATGTCCCGTGAAAGTGGTATGTAGAGGCATTATAGGAGTCCACCAGTACTCATGATCCGCAGTTCAGGGTAAGTACAAAGTTGAGAGGAGCGAGGAGCAGACTGCATCTTACAGAACAAGAAGACCACGTCCTTATTCCGCAGCAGTTGACGGATTTCACTTGTATTCGTATTTCCACATTACGTTTCCAGAGAGTCACACACCTGTCAAGAATGGAGGATCAGGTGTCTTCTTTAGCCGACAGGTGCGTGGGGGCAAGGTGAGGTAGGGGCTTGGGTGGTGTCATTAAGCAGCGCGCGGATAGAGGAGCGGCGGCCAAAATAAGACATAATATAAAGTGGAGGCTACCATTACCTAAGGCGGACGGGAGGCGGATGTGGGTAATTGAGTGAAGCTTGAACCGCCCCTCTGGCCTGCATGGACCCGGCCACCCACCTCCACGCCCATCAACACCACCACCACCACCACCACCACTACCGATGCTGCTGGTGCTGGTACTGGTGCTGGTGCTGGTGCTGGTACTAGTGCTGCTGCTGCTGCTGCTGCTACCACCTGCTCCCACGCCAGGTACTTTTAAGCCTCCTTCCATACTTCACGTTGACGCTCTCACCTCAACCATTACTTTAGCTGCGTGTAACCAACGCCATTAACCGCGGCCATTTGCATACGTCATTTCTGACACTCCACGGCTTATTTATTGTAAATTTAAACATATTATATTAATACATGGCCAACCTATTTCTTTAGTAGCCGCTGTCGTAACCATCGCCAGTCAGTGCGACTACTATTCTCACATCGATCCTCCATTGTTGCTGCTGGAAAAAAAACGTCGACCTCGAGCAGTAGAAGATATCTTTTGTCAACGCTAT
>NC_059294.1:4465000-4477500 GCF_017591435.1 Portunus trituberculatus | reverse complement strand
GCAAGATGGATGAATAACAAACATATGACTTATAATACCCTACAGGTGTGTATTCATTTTCATACTGAAGGTTTATTCAATAGAATATGATCCGCTTTGTGTACAGCGTCACATTGTCACACTGCACTGAATACATCCCATAAACCCTTTGTAACTGCTTGGTGGATCAGAGAACTTGCATTTTCTGTAAAAAAAATAATGATGATCCGGTGCTTCACCAGCTTCCTTGATGATGAAAACAACCTTCTTCTATTTTTGTAGAAATCAATCAACCGCATTTCAAGACTCAAAAGATCCTTCTAGATCCAAAACTTTGTTTGAAGCACCTTTACCTTTTATGCTCCCCATGGCCTTGCACTTAGCATAATGACAACCTGCCCAGATCAAGAGCACATTACTACTCATTGGTTCTTGTGAGAAAGAAATGACCTGGATGTTGAAAAGTGTTTATCTTTCACCATAAACCTATATGTTACTTATAAGTTGAGTGAAACTGAATATCACCAACACACACACACACACACACACACACACACACACACACACACACACACACACACACACACACACACAAGAAAAGAAAGAAATGTTCCAGTCCCATATAAAAATGCAACTTCATCTAAGTTAAGTGCAGGTGACACACACACACACACACACACACACACACACACACACACACACACACACATAAATCTCCATTACGAAATACTAGTCACGAAATATTAATGCTGTTACCATGTTCTCGCATAACATTTTGGTAAAGAAGTAACACAACTTCTCTTATGTGACAGAATGAATCTATCTAAACTTCTTAAAAAATAATTATATGAAAAATATTTCCTTCAATATGAATAACTTGTCGAGAATGAAATTAAAAGACACAAACCTCTGAAGAGCATGAATCTGTTTCGAAATATTTTGCAGGCGCCAACAAAACCGTCACACCCAAAAATCAGGGAAATAAGGAATATATAGATAAATAGAACATAGATTGTTTGTTTAATGGTTTTAAATATTTTAGAACCGAAGGAAATGATTTCAAAATAGTCACAGATCAAGTGATACTCCACATTCTTACTACTGAACTATTCTTTCACACTGAATTCCACTGAGCCATTCACAATATCACACGATTTATACTTCTACTAGGTCTGAGAATTTTCGCCAGAGCGGAAACACTAAACACAGTGATTAAGAAGACAAAACATTGCTCACCTATTGACCATTCCTGTAACTCATCCATTATTCAACAGTCAATGGGGACTATACAATAAAAAGGACGAAAAACTCATCGTTTTCAAAATACAGGACTTCATACATAACAATAGATAACATACATAACACGAAGCACTTTACTGAAAATTAAGAAACCAATTAAATAGGAGAATATGACGGGAGAAAAATGTTAGCGGACGTGCCAGCGCCATCTATGACGTGGCTAAGCAATGTTTGCCCAGGGATGGCCAGTCGAGGGAGGGACTCTCAGTGGGACAGGCCAGCATTGTGTAATTTCCAGACAGCAGAAGTGAGAACGAGGAGTGCGGTCAACATAAAAAAAGAAGGGAAAAAAAACATTTTTTAAAGGAAAACGTGTTTCGTCCTCTCCGTGTTTTTAAGGGTGACGGAGCGAAAATGAATATAACACGTAAAAAATAATACCACGAGTGCTGTTTGTCTAAAGGTGTGAGTGTTGTCATGTGTTGTACAGAATGTTTTAATTTGAACTATTTTTTTTTATATATATAAATGAGTAAATACAGTATGTGCTTACATGAACATAAACTAAAAGAAGTAAAACCACTATTATGACAACATGAAACCCAACAAAAAGTATATATACATAGTTAATCGTATTATTATTATTATTATTATTATTATTATTAGTAGTAGTAGTAGTAGTAGTAGTATGTAGGATAGCCGGAAATCATATCTTATAAAACGTTACTAAAACATATAAATAAACGATATTACAAAAAAAAAAGAAAGCCATGACAATCTACATGTTAAAATATCAAATGAAATGAGAGAGAGAGAGAGAGAGAGAGAGAGAGAGAGAGAGAGAGAGAGAGAGAGAGAGGAAAAAGGAACACAGAAATACCGCAGAGGAATGCACTACATAAATAACGCCAAACAAAAAACGGGAAAATGGCAAGCGGGGAAACTATGCTAGATGACGCTGCCCTGCCACGGGGGTGCTGCTTCGGGGGCGGGGCGGGGCGGGGTGGCAGGGTTAGGATGTTCACCCCTCCACCGTTATTGCCGCAGCTCTTCAGCATAGTAATGGATGTTATGGACAGGGTGCTGGTGGTGCTGCGTACACTGTTAGTAGTAATGAGGGCAGTGGTGGTCAGGGTCGAGATGGTGGTGGTGGTGGTGGTGGTGGTTCGTCAGGAGTCGTATGTAATGTGTCATGTCCTTTCATGTATATCTGTGCATTCCAGCCTGTGTGTGTGTGTGTGTGTGTGTGTGTGTGTGTGTGTGTGTGTGTGTGTGTGTGTGTGTGGTAAAGATCTTCGGAGAAAAATATGACGTGGAAACTTAAGTTGTTTGTGTGTGTCTGTGAGAGAGAGAGAGAGAGAGAGAGAGAGAGAGAGAGAGAGAGAGAGAGAGAGAGAGAGAGAGAGAGAGAGAGACGTGACAATTGAAATAAAAGAGAAATAAATGACGAAAAAAAACTAATAAACAATTTTTACATGAAGAACTGAAACTCTGTGAAGAAAATAGGGTAAACAAATAATAGGAAGTGAAAATTGAAAGGAAAAATCATTAAGATGTTCTGGGATGAATAAATAAATAAATCAAATATATTCTTCATCATTTTCTTCGGGATGATATAAGGAGGAAAGGAGAAAGGAGCGTGGAGTGGTTACGAGGACCAAGGGAAAGGAAAATAGAAAGTCGTGCATGCTCTCTCTCTCTCTCTCTCTCTCTCTCTCTCTGGTATGATTGTCAATTTCATCTGCATTTGATTTTTTTCCTATAATAACGTTGTGTGTGTGTCTTATCTCCACCAGCAGCTTTAAAGATGTGGGGCTTGAATTAATATTTTAGCAAAGATACGCTTGCTAGAAAAACAACTTGCATTACTTACTACTCTTCCTTCTTCACGTCTTACTTCTCCAATACCCCCACCACCACCACTACCACCACCTCCTCCTCTTCCTCCTCTCCGTTCCTCGCCTCTTGTCCCTCCCACCCTCCTCCCCGTTATCTCCTTGTCGTTCTCTTCTTTCTCCTCCTCCTCCGCCACTTGTGGTACAGTTTCCTCCTATGAGCACGACTCCTTGCCAATTTTCTGACCTTCGACATTCTCTCTCTCTCAAAGGTCAGGTAATTTCGAGTCCCATAATTCTCTCAGATCAATCCTCCTTCATCACCCGTACTTTCCACTCCTTCCCCTCCCCCTCTCCTGCAACGTCCCGCTCAACTTTGCGTGTCTCTCTACCCTCCCATTCTCGTCCCTCCACTTGCCCATCTTGCAACCCAACTCTCGTGTTGTCTTCACTGTGAACAACGAAAAGAGTATTCCTAATCCCCGAGGTGAAGTCAGGTTACGGCCAGGTTAGGTGAAGGTCGAGTCAGGTGAAGGTCTGATCAGCTTATGGCCAAAGGTTTCTCTCTCTCTCTCTCTCTCTCTCTCTCTCTCTCTCTCTCTCTCTCTCTCTCTCTCTCTCTCTTCCCATAATACACAGTCTTCCCTCGATATTTTTCCTTCTTTCTCTGGTCATCCTCACTCTCCCCTGTGCATATTTCAATACGAATGCGGGCAAAACATCGGGGCGTTGCCATGTAAAGGTCAAACCGTCAGAAAAACACACACAAAGAAAGGCACTGACTTGCATGCAGCCTTCCTCTGATCATCTTTACGCTTTGACCTGTCCCGTCCACCCTTCAGCGCTAGGCTCATTAATTAAGGAAATTTATGCTGTATTCATTGCGAATGTGGGAAGAGGTATTAATTACTACTTGCCGCACCAACCACCTTGCCCATCTCTAGTCCGTGTGGAATTTGTGAGTCTTTTTTTTTCATCTACCTGGTAACTCCAATCACCATTTCGCTCAAAAATCAAACTGGATGATGCTACACTAGTGTAAAGCAAACACTCATTTCTTCTTTAGGTGAGATGATTTGTAATTGTATACACGTGTCAATCATGTGTGTGTGTGTGTGTGTGTGTGTGTGTGTGTGTGTGTGTGTGTGTGTGTGTGTGTGTGTGTGTGTGTGTGTGCGAACATCAGATGTACGGTTTTGAGTACATGGAAATATAATCATAATAAAACTTCCATGCGAACTAAAGCTTTTGATATGACATTGTCCATTACGCACCGAACTACTGAAACACACGCACGACACACACACACACACACACACACACACACACACACACACACACTAAGAATTCAGTAGTTTGCAGCTTCATAGGAACAGGAGTACGAGGTGAGAGCAATATGAGCAAGGATGACAACAACAACAACAACAACAACAACAACAACAGAAACAACAACAACATAATCATAATCACCCTCATCAACAACATCGACATTAACCACATCAATATGAACATCACTACTAATAACAGTATGAACAGCAACACACTGTGCATCATCTCACATAAAACGTAATGAAGGAAAACGTAAGAAAAGCGCAAGTTCAGAGAGGGCTTTGGGCTGGGTGTGGCTTGGATCAAGGTGGGGCGACCAGGAGGAGGAGGAGGAGGAGGAGGAGGAGGAGGAGGAGGAGGAGGAGGAGAAGGAGGAGGAGAAGGCTAGCATCCTTCTCTGCCCCTTCAGCAAACCCTCCCTGCATCGTTCAGGTTAGGGGTAGAGGAAGGAAGGAAGGGGAGAGGGAGAGAGTCACGAGGGCAGGGGAGGAGCAGGTCAGGGCTCGTCCCCATCCCCGTGTACACAAAAGGCCTCCGTGGGTCCAGCGAACTCTGACCTCTGAGCCTGCTGGTGCTGCCTCGCCCTCCCCGCACCCCTTCCGTCTCCATCCTCGTACTTGCTCTACTTCCTCCACCTCCTCCTTACCCTCATCCTGCTTCTCCTGCACCTCTTATTCTGTATCCTTCTTAGTCTCTCACTTCCCCTCCTCTTCCTGCTTCCCTTCCTCCGTCAGTTTCTCTCGTCTTTAGCGGTAATTTCCCCAGAACTATTTTGTTTTTATCATCAAAAAGTTCTCTCGGTGAAAGGGTTATGAGTTACAATGGGTATTCAAGGAAGAGCGAAGTGTTGGTTTTGCCTGTCCCTTCCTCTGTTTTTCTCTTCTTTTCTTACTTTACATCTCACGTATTGAATTTGTTAGTTTGTTTTATATATATATATATATATATATATATATATATATATATATATATATATATATATATTTTTTTTTTTTTTATTTATTTATTTATTTTATTTTATTGTTTTCGGTATCTCAGCAATCTCCAAAAACCAATATTACACCTATCACCACCTTTTCTACTACTACGACTACTACTACCACTATTACTACTACTACTATTACCACTATTACTACTATTACTACTACTACTACTACTACTACTATTACTACTACTAACACCACCACCACCATCACCACCACCACCACCATCATCACCACTTCTTCCACACTTCTACCACTTCCACTGCTACGACTATTACTATTATTACTATTACTACTACAACAACAACAACAACAACAACATCATCAACAACAACAACAACAACAACTGCTACTACTACTACTACTACTACTACTGTACAACTACCACCACCATCACCACTTCTACCACTGCTCTCACTATTACTACTACTAATAATAACAATATACAAATAACGATCATCTGAACAGCCGCAGTTGGTGTTTGTACTTTGTGTCGTTGACGAGTCAGGTGATGGCGAGATGTCTGGCCGGTCTGGGAAGTGTTGGGGTCACGCGGGGAGGTGTCGGGTGGCAGAAGGCGGCTAGACACGTCCCTTTCTAACCACTGAGAGAAGGAGGAGGAGGAGGAGGAGGAGGAGGAGGAGGAGGAGGAGGAGGAGGAGGAGGAGGAGGAGGAGGAAAAGACAGCTAAGGAGGAATGGTAGAGGGATGATAAGTAGAAGCAGAAGGGAAATGAGGAGGAGGAGGAGAACGAAAAGTAAAAAAACGAACGAGAGCTACAATAACAAGACTTAATATATTGAAATGAAAACACAGCAAGGAATATAACAGCGATAAGTTAATGAAAAATGAGATCATGAAACAAAATATCATGACAAAAAACACAGGATTTTTACATTTATATACATAATAAATAATATAACAAAACAACAACAACAACAACTCATTATTGGAAAGCCGAACATCCTAAACTAAAGCAAAATAACGTAAAAACAGCAAAAAGATCAAAGAGAAGAGAACCAATCACTTTCCTAACTTCTGGCCGCTGTCACTGGAATGGCTGAGACACACCACTGCAAGATTAATTTGGACGAGAGGTAACGTGAGAGAGGGAAACTGGTTTATTTTGCTCCTTTTTTGCGCATTCCTTGGAGGATGTGTGGCAGTGAAGGTTGAGGGGCGGACGAACCACGAAGAGGCGGCAAAAAGTCTGGGACGGCAGGTGCTATTAACCTAAAGACAATACGAATGGATGCAGGTGAACATAAGTAACTTCTTCCAATACAGAGTTCGTCGTGTGTTTATCGCAGTGCATAAATACATAAGCAAAGCCTGTGGATCTCATGGTAGTCAACACTGTCACATAACCCGTTTCCACTTACGCACTTGAGTGGTGTGTGGCTGATGAGGGCAGATGCCAACATGCCTGAGTAATAAGTGACCTGAAGAAGCTGATGAGATGGAAGTGGGGAGGGTGGAAGCTTGGATGGTTATTCAGATAAGATCCATTCACCAAAGTACCTCATTAAAATTGCGAGCAGTTACCCCATAACGCCGGACAGTCACAAAATCCCAATGTTAACATATTTCCCACTCGCTGCATCGCCTCATCTTCTTCTTCTCCTCATTTTTCACTCCTTCATTCCTCATTACCCTTACACCACCACCACCACCACCACCACCTTGACCGTCCCAGCACCCAATCCACTGCCTGCCCTTCTCTTATCAACCTACAGGGAACACTTCTCCAGGCCACAACGGGACTGAACGCGCGGGAACACACACACACACACACACACACACACACACACACACACACACACACACACACAACGAAATACATCATCACATGAATTTGACCAGCTCTTCACAATTTTTTTTCTCTTTCTCTGTACATCACTCTAGTATATGACATCACACCGCAGGTTCATAGACAAGGTGGAGCACGAACTGCACGTATCACACGGCTCGACACACACGACCATTCAGTCAATTCCACGTGCCACACCCAACATCCCACCCCACATTGTTTCGTCTTCCTCCTCTTCTTTCTCCTCCACCTCCTCCTATTCCTTGTCTTCCATCCACCTTTAGCATTGGATCAGCGACCGCAGCTTGACCATTCCGATTTCTTTCCAGCTCCTCTCCTTTCTTCCTATCTTCTCTGCTGTGAAATTTTCTCTTTAGTACTCTTTTCTTCTCTTTCTTGCCTCCATGAGATATAGATAGAAACCAGAATGCTAATTTATTAGAAGAAAGAAAGATAAAACATAAATAAATTTTCAGAGAGAGAGAGAGAGAGAGAGAGAGAGAGAGAGAGAGAGAGAGAGAGAGAGAGAGAGAGAGAGAGAGAGAGAGAGAGAGAGAGAGAGAGAGAGAGAGAGAGAGAGAGAGAGAGAGAGAGATACAAAAGGGAGATTTGACTAATATCCAGTCAGTACAAAAAAAACCTCTGTTGCATTTGCTGTGATTTGTCTCTAATGCTGAGCTCCTGAATGGCGGCCAGGCTACATTACTGACAACTGCTGCTGGCCACGACAATGGAAATATAGGAGTAATCTTTCTTAAGCAGTGTGTTTTGAAGCATTAAATATTACTTACTGTTCGTTGTTTTTTTGCAGCATTATTAAGGACAATTACGTGACATCAAATGGCACTGTGTCGTCTTCATGTGCATCTGGCTATACTGTATCTCTGAGTCAATCTAATGAGATGAGAGGATTAATTTCGTCTTCAGGATATCCTTTTAACACTTGAGGTTTATACAATCTGTAGTGGACATTACTGGGAATTTTAAGAGTATTTTTCATGATTCTAGTTACGTTATTCTGCTTCTGTATTTCCATCTTCCTTTCCTACGATTTAACATCTTTTAAAAGAGAGGTTTCAAAACAATTGTCCGTCTTCTGGCTAATTCCTTTCAAATCTTTTAGGAAACTTGCAGTTGAAAGGGGCCTTTTTTTTTTTAGTATTTTGTTATCCTTGGCAAGTTTCCCTCTTACATAAAAAAATTCAGTGTCTGTTGGCGTGAGAGCAACAGAAATTGTGAATAAGAATAAAAAGATGTTTTTTGGGTGAGAATTGATCAGTATATAGGAAACTTCAGGCAGGAAGAATGAATGCCTGTTGTGAAACATAAGAATAGGGAGCACTGCCAAATAGGGAATAACTGGAGCATGTGTACCTCCGATAAATCTAAGTATCTAGTTAATGGCGCACCATTAAAGAAAAGAATAAGAACACAAGACTTAGTTAATACGACAGAGTGCAAACAATGACAAATTCAGTAATTACAGATAATATTAAAAAAAAAGAAAATGAGAAAATGAGAGGGATATCCAGTCCGTGCTTGGTGGTAGCGAAAATAATCATGAGATAAGGTTTTGTAATAAGGAATGAGTAATAGTAAGCTTAAGAAATGGAGGAGGTATTGTAGTGTAAACAAATATGGAATAGAAAGGCAAACAGTGAGAGGGAAAGTGAAAAGAAATGATTCCTTATGATTTGAAGGATTTATATGACTATGAAAAGTAAGACACAAAGAAATAGCAAATGGCAAAAATGGTGAAATGTATCAGCTGCTCATGCAAAGGAATACAGAAGGAAAATTTGCAGATTTCGTGACAATAAAGAATATCAAGCACAAAATTCAGAAGGAGGTGGATCACATGAGGATGATAATTATAGGAGCCTAAATATAAGAACTATGACTAACTACAAATTAATATATTAAAAAAATGGAAACATTAAACATTAAATCAAAGTGAAATAAAAGTGTACATTGCAGGAATGCTTCTTAAAATGGTAAGAGATATGGAAAAATATATCATTTGTGAAGAAAGAGCTCTACATATCAAGCCTGAAGAATATAAGCAGCTTGATACAGTATGTGGGAATCGCGGTCGACCAGAAAAGATGCGGTCACAAGATTTTAGGGACAAAAACTTAGAGAGACATACACAGCGCCATGAGTCATGAGAAAGGGTCGGGGAGAGCTTCATTCGGGAATGAACTTTTAATGTCTGATGATAAACGCAGACACACACACACACACACACACACACACACACACACACACACACACACTCCATCATCTTTCCCAGGGAGGAGAGTAAGTGCTTGTTTATCTGTGTCAACCTTTGCACCTGACCACCGCATGAGTGACTTGCGAGGACGTCACCACAAAGCTAGCTAGCATTGGTGTGTGTGTGTGTGTGTGTGTGTGTGTGTGTGTGTGTGTGTGTGTGTGTGTGTGTGTGTGTGTGTGTGTGTGTGTGATCTTATACCAGCAGCGTGTTCTGTAGTGAATAAAATCATATGCAGAACGCAAACTTTTGACTCAAAAAAAAAAAAAAAAACAATAAATATGTACGCTTAAAATGTTAAAAGCTAATCAGATCACATTATAATTGATGACACATCAATAACATATCAGAATATATATATATATATATATATATATATATATATATATATATATATATATATATATATATATATATATATATATATATATATATATATATATATATATATATATATATATATATATATATATATATATATATATATATATATATATACAGAATTCTGAATCTTCAAAATAGTTATTATATTTGTTTCGTCCTTCAGGTAAAATCAAGTGAATAATTCAAGTGGAGTGTGATTTCTCGCGAACTAAAGCACTTAGAAATGTAAAAGTTCGGTGGAAGAGTCAGGTCAAATAGAAAACCATTTGGAATTATTCAGTGAACCACTAAAACGACAGGCAGCGCAGTACATAGAACATTCATATAAAAATTAAGCAACGTGATTCTCCAGAAGAAATCCCGTCAAGAAGAGCCTCAGAAAACAAACAAAAAACTTATGCAGTGAAGGACAATGACTTCAAGCTCTTATGTTGACAAAGACAACATTCGAATAATGAAGTATAAAATGAGCCTAATTAAGGAAACTGCTGAGAAAACAGGAATGAATGATGCTCAGAAAATTGTTTAATTTTCAAGCTCCAGATTTACAAAAAAAGCGAATAAGTAAATTTAAAATAAGACGTAAAGTATTTGAAATAAAGAAGGATGAATATGACTAACAGAGAGAGAGAGAGAGAGAGAGAGAGAGAGAGAGAGAGAGAGAGAGAGAGAGAGAGAGAGAGAGAGAGAGAGAGAGAGAGAGAGAGATAGGAATTAGGGGTTAAAAGTGAATCGACAGCGAGTATTCTTTTGAACAAAATAAAATAAAAAAAAAAAAAAACATGGCAAACTAACAAGAATTCTACGCTCGGGGAACTCGAGCTGCTCCGACAAGGTCTCGAGTGGGGAGGCAATTATATTGGATGATGTTGTGAAAAACGCAGGAATAGGGATTTGTAACACGTCATCTAAATAGTCTTATACTTAAATACAAAATATGCATCTCTTGAAGTGCATGATTCATTAAAAGAATATGATTTCCTGGATCAAAGACTACAAATAGGTACCATAAATAAGTAAATGAATAGATAGATGCATTGATATACAAAGAGTATTAGTGAATCATAGCAGGCTTGTCAGAAGAGTTTTTTAATCCAACATACTTAAAAAAAAAGTGTGATAACAACAGGTTGTCCCACCAATGACGTTTGAATCTCAATGTGGAAACTGTTTATACTGATGGGAAATAAATGACCAAAGGTACAAAACCCAATGCAAAAATAAGCGCCGGGAATATTTACAAGAGAAGATAAGAAAACTTGAGCAAAATAAATCGTTCAAGGGGATGGATATAAAATAAATGAGAGAACAGTAAAGAGTACCAGGCAGCACATGTCCTCACCAGAGCAGGTGATATGTCGGGTAAAAATCATTGAAATCCAAAGTGAGACAAAACGTTGAGGAGGGAAAACAGGATGGAAGATACTGAATGCGAGTAAAATGCTAGCAAGTACAGTAAGAGAGAGAGAGAGAGAGAGAGAGAGAGAGAGAGAGAGAGAGAGAGAGAGAGAGAGAGAGAGAGAGAGAGAGAGAGAGAGAGAGATAACAATAACAAGAACAACAAATGTCATTTTTTAGTTCACCTTTCGCAACATGTCTGTTATAACAAAGCTTAGGGTGACTTCAACAATCAAATGCACAACACAATGTAATTTAGCATTTGGTGTGTACAAAAAAACGTTATATTTTATGTAATGAATAAATGGTAAATTTTATCACTATGTTGTTTTTTATTGTAGTAGACAAACTTACACAGCGTGACTCAGGGTCATGCAACATTATTGCTTTTCACCTGCAAATGAAAGCATCATACAATCCTATTCATTTTTGCTAGTTTGAACTTTCGTCGCGGAACAAACATGTAGGTAGATGACAGATGTAAAAAATAAATTCCTGTGTACCAGAGAACCAAAATTAATGCTATCACTTCGAAACTTATTCAGTATCATTACATATTAAAAATGCATAATACACTGAAAATGTCCTCCATTATGCCACATATCACTACTGATACTACTGTCGTATTTTTTTCATCAAATTCTATTCCTTAAGTATTCTGAAGGGAGAGAGAGAGAGAGAGAGAGAGAGAGAGAGAGAGAGAGAGAGAGAGAGAGAGAGAGAGAGAGAGAGAGAGAAATTCACCGGTCGCCTGGTGTTCACCTAGTCAGTCTTCCTCATTACAGAACGAACTCAGACTTCATACTGACCGATCTTCGGGTAGGACTGAGACCACACCACACACTACACACTACTGCCACACACCGTGACAGCGAGGCCACAACCCGCCGAATTGCTTCACGTACCTATTTGCTGCTAGGTGAACAGGGACTTAATGAAATGGTTCTTCCAAAGACAGAAAACATGCTGAAAATAGTTTTATGTAAAACTGAAGAAAATTTAATGATAATACATCTAACGTACACATAAAAAAAAAAAAAAAATGAGTACCCGAAAAGTTAGAGAAAAAAAAAAAAAAATGAAAAATGATAAAAAAAAAAAGACTGTAATATGGGGGGAGGAAGCAGGAAGTACACTCTGGGTTGTGTATATATAAACGAAAATAAAGTAACTTGTGTTTCTTTTACCGTGCAATCGCTGGGAACCACCAAACAAACACCAGCTGTTATTACACAGACATAATATCTTGAGTGAATGATGTGACCGGT
>NC_059294.1:4440000-4460000 GCF_017591435.1 Portunus trituberculatus | reverse complement strand
TTATCTCCTTCAGCACAACACCACGTCCCCGCCAGTGTCTTAATCCAAGGTTGACGAGACACATTAGGAGTCAAATCTAGAAGAGGAGGAACTCGACCACACCTTCATGCTGCTTTTATCGCTGCGCACGTAAGTGGCCAGTGCACTATGACTATAGGAGTAGGAAGTAATGAAGTATAAAAGCCGCGATGCGCCTCACACCAGGGGTACACGGACCCAGGCGCCTTGGGGCACGTGGGGGGTCTAGGCTTGCGTGGGGAGAAACCCGCTACGCAGTGAAAAATGGTTGACGTGCCCCGACAGAGTGGGGGAAGTGTGATGATCATCCCGAGGTATACTCGTGCACACTAATACCTCTACTGCCTTTTGTTGTGCTATCCTTCCTCGTACAGCCGCGAGTTAGCGTTGCAGTAAACAGTTAATCCTGCCATTAGCTAACAATACTCTTGTTATGTGGGCTTATTAATTGTATGGCAATGTGTAAGACATAGAGACATGAACGTTAATGCGCAATGTGCAGTGATTGGAAACTATCAATAATATCAAATTCCTAGTTGCACGTTTGTAGCGACAGTAATAATGCGGATGGATATAAGTAAAGAACAGAAACACACACACACACACACACACACACACACACACACACACACACACACACACACACACACACACACTACAAAGCAGACACATATGAAAACGACCCGATACAACTTTGAGTCACACACACACACACACACACACACACACACACACACACACACACACACACACACACACACACACACACACACACACACACACACACACACACACACACACACACACACACACACACACAAGTTTATATCATTAATATTCTCGAAAACTTATACTTGTATTCTTATCTGCTTACACACTCCACCCATGTCCCTCCTATGCTCTCCGAGTCTGATTGCTGCTGCTTCTCCTGCTCCCCCTTCTCTCTTTCCGCATCCTCCTTCTTCACTTTCCTACATCCATTGTAACGTTAGTAAATCTCTCTGAACTCCCTACTATATCACGTCTATTATTCTTCCCTTCACATATCGCATTAATACCCTCACGCCGGTACCCGAGGTCAGCAATTTACATAATGAACTTTACATTCTTCGTTCTCCGGCAGCTGAAATAAACCTTATGGCCAAAGAAGACAGAAGCAGACGAAGGAAGGAATTACTTCTTAAAATATTTGAAATGCGTCGTCATCATCGTCAAGAATCTGAAGACGGATTAGTTGAAAAAGTGCCTCTGTGTGTGTGTGTGTGTGTGTGTGTGTGTGTGTGTGTGTGTGTGTGTGTGTGTGTGTGTGTGTGTGTGTGTGTGTGTGAAGGCGGGCTGGAGCGTTCACCCTTACTTAGCTTGACAACACAAAGACTGTGGGAACTTGAAACTTATAGTCTAGAAGCAGTTAAAGGTTCAAGTTCGTTCAGGGCTCAAGGTCATCAGAAAGCGAGACTGAGAAGAGACAGGAAGGTGTTTTACCAAATTAGGAATTCGAGTGAGTTACGACTTTCTCTAGGCCGAGGTGAACGCTGGGAGGGGAGTGAGAGAAGAAGAAGAAGAAGAAGAAGAAGAAGAAGGAGGGGGGGAGAAGAGAAGAACGACTTTGCCATCCTCTGTTCAGACTAACTAAACTCTGAATAAACTACCACATCTTCATACAAAACCTTATAATTTCATCCCTGACACTTCATGAATTAACCCTTTCAAACTCCTCACGACAACCATTAGGACTTAGAAAAAAAAAAAAAAAAATAAATAAATAAAATAATAAAGAAGAATCATATCAATGGATTATATAGTCACCGAAGCTTCCCTTTCCTTAATATACCTTCCCTTTAAACACACAAGTAGGAACATTTCCCTTACTCTTCATCAGACTGTAGAAGGTCCGCACACTCCCACACTTCTCCCCGGCTGCCTGTCTACCTACCCAGTTTGCCCGGCGCTCACACGTCCCTGTTCTATGTCCGTCTGGCCACCTGTTCATCCAGATCAACGAGCCGACCAGCTCTCACCGGGCGCCTGTCTCGTTCGGCCCACCTCTTCTACCTGTCTGTCTTGCTCCTTCTTTTAGGTAATAAAGGGTGCAAGAGAGTGATGTAACTATGTAGAAATTCTCTCTCTCTCTCTCTCTCTCTCTCTCTCTCTCTCTCTCTCTCTCTCTCTCTCTCTCTCTCTCAAGCTGAATTAAATCATGGTTCGTATTTCTTAACGTATTTTGTTCCTCACTGTAATAGTTTTAAAAAGCCACAGAGGTAATAAATTCGGCTATCACTGATATTTTTCCTATGATGATGAATATATATATATTTTCAAATTATCTCGAGAATAAAAAAAAAAAATCACTTGATAAATTCAGTAGCTTCGAATTTGCATCATCTCAGTTAAACGTAGTTGAAATCAGACAAAAAAAAAAAAACCGCTTTGATAATGTGGAACTTTGTGTTGATGTTATTGATTCCTTTATTTATTTTTTTTTGTATTCCCAGCCACAGTTGTTAATTTTCCAACGTCATCACCACCACCCTTATAACCTCCGTCCCTAACGTATTTTAACCCCTTCAATACTGGGACACATTTTTACTTTGAGCTTTGTGTACGATTAGACCATTATATTTACATTACGAAGGGCCTATGGAGGTCAGAAGATTATTAATAGCCATAGTCTGCACTATTTAAATCCCCACATCAGTCTCTAATGCTGTATAAATAGTACAAATAGTAACCACAATGAATATGAAAAAGCGTCATGGTACTGAAGAGGTTAAACATATCAGCTACCGATTCCTTTACACACACAAACGGATGACGAGACTCCCTTTATTTACTGCCCACCATTTCTCCGTTTTCTTCCTCGTTCTTGGTGTTCCTTTGGTCCTCGTTGTCACACTGTTCTACTTTTTTTGGCTGATAATCGTATTTGCAGTTCATATGATCCAGTAATCTAAGATACTCAAACTTCACATTAAGGAATATGAAGGTGAAGGTTGCCAACTGTGTACTGCGTGTGAATGATTTTTTTTTTTCTGTTAAAAGACAAGGATCAGAACTAGAAAGACACCATAACGCAGGAAGAAAATGAAAATAAAGGTAACAAGAGAAGCATAGATAGATGAACAGATAAAGGATAAGAGATAACAATGTTTGAAATAGACAAACATTAAGGAAAAGTTGATAGTATAAGAATGGAAACAGGTAACAGTAAAAAAAAAAAAAAAGAAAAAAAAAGAAAAAAAACACGAGAGGTAAGTTCAAGGGGAGGAAAAAAGAAGTAGGAGTAAAAGGAGGAGGAGGAGGAGGAGGAGGAGGAGGAGGAGGAGGAGGAGGAGGAGGAGGAGGAGGAAGAGCCCATGATGGTGGCGGTCATCAATCATAGTCAGTCCAGCTACTAGTTAAGCTCGCCTCCCCCTCCTTGTCTTCCTGTTCGTCGTCTTAGTGCCCTTCTTCTTCTTTTTCTTCTTCTTCTTCTTCTTCTTCTTCTTCTTCTTTTCTTTTGTTTATCTACTTGCCAGCTTGATTTCCTTAATTCTCCTTCCAATGTTCTCTTCATTTCCATATTTATTCTTTATTAATTTCACTTCTTGCTTCCATCTCTGTTTCACCCCTGCATTCACTTCCCTTTTTCCCTCCATCTCGTACTCGCTCTACCTGTCACCTCACCCACGGTTCCACCCACTCTAGTAGAATGCCAGCAGTAAGACAACACTATCTGAGGACTGGTCTGTCGGCCCATTTATCTGTATATTTATCTGTCCAAACACGCCACCAGAAACTACAAGGCGTGCGGAGTGACCTCAGGTGCTTCCGTATTTACAAAAAAGACTCGACTGCCCTCATCATCACCTGTGTGTGTGTGTGTGTGTGTGTGTGTGTGTGTGTGTGTGTGTGTGTGTGTGTGTGTGTGTGTGTGTGTGTGTGTGTAGAATTATGTTACGTTGAATTAAGCGAGATAAAACACACAAAACCATCTCTCTCTCTCTCTCTCTCTCTCTCTCTCTCTCTCTCTCTCTCTAACACAAACACACAAATATCACCGTCAATTTCAGTAACTGGAGCTGTCAGGCGGCTTTTAATTAAATCGCGTACCACAGCCAAGGGAGAGAATTCTTAATAAGTATTTACGTAGTGCACCCTTAGTGACAACTATCAACACAATGTAGCTAATGCTGAATTTGTAGACGTTAATTAATACACATGCATGGATATATGAATAAGAATTGTACTGTCTGGCCGAGGTCAATATGTACCGCGAATTTTGTAATACAAAAAGAAATAAAAGATTGACAAAGAAAATTAGATATAGAAACAAATAAAGACCCATTTCACATAAAAAAAAAACTTTCCTTTCATGGAAAAAAATAATGAAGTAAAATACTTGCAGCTTCTTGATATTACGCTTCAAATATTATAATTTCTGCCAGTCTGTCGTATAATTTCCATGGTTCATCACACCAGCCTGGAGCATCCCTTGCATTATCAGCGAAGAGAGAAAAAAAAAAAAAATCACCGTATATATTACAAGCAAGATTTTATATTAAAATAAATAAATAAAAATCGAGGCTATTCACAGATATCATAGTTGATAGGAAGAAAGATTGCTATTCGCCTTTTACTGAATAACTCATGAAACCATTAATAACTATAAATTCTCTTCAAAACATATTATTACATTTATTGATATTCATTTACAAAGAGAGAAAGAGAAAGAGAGAAAAAGTAATTCATTTGAAAATAATCAAAGTTTTTTTTTTCATCTATTCAAACACAGGTAATACCAATGTTCCTAATGCTTTCAGTTAATTCAAGATTTGTTAAAACTCTTCCTTCTTACAAAGTTTCGTTGGAATGCATCCGTCTGTTGAGTCACGCTAACCTCCATCTGGTAATAAATGGAAAATAATTTAGTGTACACGTTAATTCCTTCAGAAAGAAACTCACATGCTACTCAGCGTCTGTGGCCCAACATGAATTCAATAACAGTTTGTATTCCGAAGCAGTTGGTTCTTATAGTTAAGATTAAGATGTAGCTTTCACTAAAAACTCAACTAACTGACTGTGGTTACGTGCCAACCACATAATATTAATTTTCATGTTATTAACTCCGACTAAGGATGCATATCATCATGCAAGCATTCATTCTTACTACAGTCATGAATGACCTAACCACAGAGACAGCCGGTGCAGGGCGCGTGGTTGCAGGCGGGGAGAGCAGTCCATTAACACCGCCGAACAGGAGTTTATGAGTCTCATTGGTAAGTCCTGGAACCTTTCTGTCACTGTGATCTTTGCCTAGATACAGCCACAAGTTCTAGGCAGTGCTGTGCTTAGCTATGGCGGTCATATATACTTCCATTGTTTGTTTTTTGACTCTTCTGTTCCTTATTCATGACGTGTTTTCATATTTATTTTGGTTACTATTTGGTGATTTTATACAGCTTCAGAAACTTACGTGAGTATTAAAATAAAGAAGACTGTGGCCATTAATCTTCTGACCTCCATAAACCCTTGCTAGTGTAAATAAAATCGTTTAATTGCACCCAAAACTCAAGGTAGAAATACGTTCCAGTACTGAAGAGGTTAATAATAATAATAATAATAATAATAATAATCTTTATTTCAGCTTAAATGCCATACAATGTAAATGGAGATAGGTAAAAGCTATCTTAAATTTAATAAAATACAAAATAAGTTTTTTTTTTTTTTTTTTTAATCTCACTAACTTAATACACTCTATGTCAAGTAATTGTCTTTGAGCCCTTGGCTAAAATCTACATACATTTTACATCAACAGTGTCAGTATAACTTGATTTGTCTTGTTGCTTTTGTGTCTTGATTTTTCGTATCTTGCATTCCGTTACATTTTTTGCATTATTGTCTACCTCCTCAAAGAAGAAAGAGGGAATGCATGAATAGCTTAACCAATAGATAAGACCGATACATAGCTATATAGATATATGTAAATAGACAGACAAAAGTAAAAGATGGATAGAAGATAGATAAGTAGATAGATAAATAGCTAGATAGGTTGGTAGATAAATAGACAGATAATATACTGATTGATAGAGATAGATAGGCATAGATAAACTGATTGATAATAGCTAAATATATAGATACATACCATGTATACATACATATAAGAATTACTAAATGAATAGATAAAAGAATAAATGGAATGCTAATAAACTACCACACACGATAAGTATAGAAACATACAGTCCGAATCTCATGTATCATGGAAATATGAATAAATGAGTATATAATTTTCAATGACGGTAAGAATATATAAACATACTGACAATCCAAGAAATTGAAAGTTTTCCCTCTTGACTACAAATTTGATGTACGCATTCGTATTCTCAAGTGACCGACTATTAAACAAGAAAAGAAGAAAAGGAAAGGAATCGTCCTTTGATGTTACTCGTAGGATGACAAAGTACTTATACTCTTGATGTTTGTTGGCCTTCCGCTTTACCCTGACTGATGATTGAGAAAGAGATACAAGAATAATGATAATTATACGAGGAAGAATAATAAGAACAAAAAGAAAAACAAAAATAAAATGAATAAGATAAAAAATAAGAACAAGAACAAGGGAATAGAAGGAAGAGAAGAAGACAACAACACCAATAACAAGAAAAAGAAAGAAAGGAAGTTGAAGTCTTGTCTATAAAGAAAGAAAGAACGCAATAAATGAGAGGAAGATTAAAGGCCACGTAAAAGGAAGATATCGTTAATATGCTTTCATTCTCGGTAATTAAAGCCACGCCATAAAGGAAGCAGACATAAAAGACCCGCGATGAAGGAAAAGATACCAGAGCATTCTACTATAAAAATTTACTACGTGCTGTAAAGGTAAACTCACAAAACTTGACAAAGCTGATAAAATGGAGCGAGAGATTTCCCTTGCATTCTGAAAAGTAACGTTAGATTAACCGTGGGAGTTGACAACAATGATGGGAAACAACAAAACAACTCTGACCACAAAGGAGAGAGTCAATGAAGTAAGGGTAAGGAGGGAAACAAGAAGAGGAAGAGGAGGAAGGCGAAGAGGAGGAGGCGGAGGGGGAGGAGGAAGGCGAGGAGGAAGATTACACAGGATTACGTAAGATTACATAAGATGACAAGAAGCAACAAGCCTCCTGGTCTTTCCGAGGTTGTTGGAAACGCGCTCTAGCATATTCACTTTTTGATAAAGAGAGAAGAGGAGGAGTAAGAACAACAACCACCTCTTGGTCCTTACTAGACTTTTTAACATGTCTAAACCATCTTGAACAGGGTGATAGTAAGAAGACCGCATAGATGAAAGCTTCTCTCACCGCTCCTTTCAAACAAGCTTCGGTAGCAAATAAGAAAATTAAAGTAAAATGAAAAAAAAAACTGCTTAGAACATTTATAGGAGAGAGAGAGAGAGAGAGAGAGAGAGAGAGAGAGAGAGAGAGAGAGAGAGAGAGAGAGAGAGAGAGAGAGAGAGAGAGAGAAACACTTTTACTATTTATATCAATGTCAGACACAAAGTAGGTGGAGGAGGAGTAGAGGAGGATGAAACTGAAGTGGGATAAATTGAATATACGACTTATATAATGAATGTTTACAAGGCGGATGCGGTTCCATGCACACTAAACAGATAGCATCTTTATATTTGACGCCAATGAAAAATGCCGGGAGGTGAAGACTTACAACGGAACAGGGAAGGCCGAAGAGATAATGCAAAAGCTTCATTTGATTAAAAGAAAGACGTAAATGAAAACAAGTGGAAGATATGTAAGGCCTCAACATTCGAGGAAGATAGTCTCAGAAAAGTGTGAGGAGGAGGTGGAGGTGGAGGAGGAGGAGGAGGAGGAGGAGGAGGAGGAGGAGGAGGAGGAGGAGAAGGAGAAGGAGAAGGAGAAGGAGAAGGAGAAGGAGAAGGAGTACAATCAGATATGAAAAATATAGTCCTTGAAGTACTTTTAGTGAGTAGAGTGGATATGGTAATTTCGCCCAATGCATTCTAATAACCTGTGTAGTTAGAGCAAATTTTTCTCTCTGCTGCAGTGTGGCGAAAGAGCCAATGAGGCGTAACATGCGCTACTTCCACTGAGTCCCAAGTGTAAGATTAAATAATGTAAAATCAGGTAGATTATTAATGACTTAAATAACTATACGTATGCTTCGCCTGATTCAGTCGAATTCTACAAGACCTATTGAGGTTAATTTACATTCACATCCTCTGTAACAATCTAGAACAAGAATAAGATTAACGATAGCACGTGAACAGCATGTGATATGAAACAATCATTTTGCTTTGGAACATTCGCCGTTATTTATGCATCAATTTATTTGGATATTAAATGTTAAGAGTAATAGACGGAAAGCTGCGCCTCACTTACGATCGGGCTATGAGCACTTTAGTGTGACGACCTCTGGCGGAGACGTAAGCTAACATCAAGATATTTAGAATGGAGCAGTCTACTGATGGATCAAACTCAACGAAAAGTGAACCCACTGATTCATAAAAATCAGATATTATTATTGACTTTCATGGTTATCTTTATAAGCTATGAAAAAGCAATAACTGCTTCGGAAGATTTAATAAACTCACATAGCGTTATGTGAACAAGGATTTAAAGCAAATACCACAAAACACATTATATATATTTCCGAAGAAACTAAATTAGCTTTTTATTTGTAAATAAGATAATACCGAAGTGGGAGGTATATAAAGCAGCATCCCCAACAATAATCACATTGGTTACGACGTGAAATTAGATGAGTAACTAAATCATAAAAAAAACACATAATCATCATACTTAAAACATTCAAATTTTGGAGACATATCATCAGATCTAGAAACTGCTTACAGACAGCGAGGAAGGCTTCATGAAGGCATTATATTATGACCTAGAAAAAAAAAAAAACAATGATAAAGATTTCTAATGGTGATACACGAAGCAGGTTCATCAACAATTAAGTTTCATGTTTTTTCCTCCCCAACTTTCGGAAACTGTTATGGTTGTTATGTAAATTCGTGTTGGCTGATGAACATAACAAGTTTGTCAGAAAACAGCAACGCATGCATATTTTAATATATAAACTATATTCATTTTGAAGGTCACAGAAGGGGTTTTTAAATGAAATGTGTTACTTTTTACTCCATTTTTCTTAAACAAAAGAAGATCGTCCTCAATCTGCTATTATTTGTTTTCAAAAGAATATGAAATGAATTTTATTTCTTGTGTTTTTTCTCTGCCTTTGGCACTGTATTTTGATGTGGAATGAGAAGATATGCATCTGTGACAGTCGGGGAAACAGAGAAAAGGAAAAAATAAAAATAATAAGGGTATATAACAAAGAAACAGACAAACAATAAAAAAATGATATAGTAACTAGAAAGAATAGAGAAAGTGACGAAGAGAAAAGATAGTAAGAAGAAACAATACATGACTGAGAGGATGGCAGCATTAGGACATGAAATCTTTAATGCAAAAAAAAAATAATAATAAAAATAAATAAATAAATAAATAAAAGAGAAAAAAAAATGAAATACAACCAATATAAGTTTTAATATTTCAGACGGTAATCAATAATTTGGAAAACAGAGGGAAATAAAGAAACTGAAAGGCCTTGGAACAGAGGAAAAGAAAAAAAACAACAGGAATATTGATGTTTTCATGATAGTAATTCTTTGCAATCCTTCTGATATCAATAAAACCTTTCAGCTATTCATATCGTCGTTAAGGCCTTTCAGAATCTCTCTCTCTCTCTCTCTCTCTCTCTCTCTCTCTCTCTCTCTCTCTCTCTCTGCAGCAGCAAGGGAGTGAGGCATGATTTCGATTCTCTGTCCTGAAAGAGCGATAATTCCGGAGGGCAATTTCTTATCTCGCGCGACTCGACATTCAGAGGGTGAGATCAAAGAGATACCGTCTCCACCTCTCCTTGGCGAGGCTTGTGGTGCGCCGCGGGAAGGTTCATAGGGAGAGCAGCGGAGGGATGGTGGAGAGGGATGAGGGAAATGAGAGCAAGGTAAGGATGGAATGAAACATGACTAAAACAACGTATTGCACATTCCCTAACATGCAAGTTTAGTGACGGAGGTAATGTAATGAGTTTTGTTGTTACAATACCTAACGATATTCTTCCGTTTTTCTACTCCCTTTGGAATTACAAAGATGATGATAATAATAGTAGTCGTAGTAGTAATGATAATAATAATTGTTGAAATAATAATGATAAAAATAATATTGATAATAATAATGATAATAATGATAATAATAATAATAATAATAATAATAATAATAATAAAATTAATAATAATGATAATGATGATAATGATGATGATAGAAAAAATAATAATAACAACGATAATAATAGAAATAATAATAGTTATAATAATAACAACAATAATAATAATAATAATAATAATAATAATAATAATAATAATAATAATAATAATAATAATAATAATAACATAATGATAATAATAATAATAATAATAATAATAATAATAATAATAATAATAATAATAATAATAATAATAATAATCATAGCAAACTGGACAGATAAAAGAATAATAATAAAGACAATGATAATGATAATAATAATAATAATAATAATAACAACAACAACAACAACAACAACAACAACAACAACAACAACAACAACAACAACAACAACAACAACAACAACAACAACAACAACAACAATAATAATAATAATAATAATAATAATAATAATAATAATAATAATAATAATCATAGCAAACTGGATAAATAAAAAAAATAATAAAGACAATAATAATGATAATGATAATAATAATAATAATAATAATAATAATAATAATAATAATAATAATAATAATAATAATAATAATAATAATAATAATAAAATAATAATAATAATAATAATAATAATAATAATAATAATAATAATAATAATAATAATGCTACTACTACTACTACTACTACACACACACACACACACACACACGCCCGGTAACTCAGTGGTTAGAGAGCTGGCTTCACAAGCCAGAGGACCGGGGTTCGATTCCCCGGCCGAGTGGAGATATTTGTGTGTGTCTCCTTTCACGTGTAGCCCCTGTTCACCTAGCAGTGAGTAGGTACGGGATGTAAATCGAGGAGTTGTGACCTTGTTGTCCCGGTGTGTGGTGTGTGCCTGGTCTCAGGCTTATCCAAAGATCGGAAATAATGAGCTCTGAGCTCGCTCCGTAGGGTAACGTCTGGCTGTCTCGTCAGAAACTGCAGCAGATCAAACAGTGAAACAGTGAAACACACACACACACACACATATACATACACACATGCACACGTACGTACATTAAAGCAGAAAAGCCAAGATTTCATCACATCGTTAGCTGGAGGGCAGGAATGCACACTAGCCGGCACCGCTCCTTCACCTCACACATTACGCTTTGCTTAACCAAGACGCACTCCATCTTTACGCTTGACAGAAATGAATCGCGAACTATTCAATCGATCCCAGCCTAAAAGGAACGTGTGCGAAAATTATTATGAAAAATGATTCCAGTAAACGATAAAAAGGAAAATGCATAACTCTCGACATTAGGACCTTTTCTATTTTCACAATGGCGTCAAAGAGTTCAGGATAATTTCTAGACAAAAGCAAAAAATGAAAAGAAAATACATATACTACACGTTTTTAGCTTCCTGATAAGATGAAATGAAGAAATAATAATGATAAAAAAATATAAAAATGAGACCAACATAAAAAAAAAAGCTGTTTCATACGGATTTTCATTTATTCCTATGTCTTTATGTCCTTATGTCCATGATGTCCACGTAACCTTGAATACCAGCACAAGGAGAGACAGTGAAGAGCGTGCCTTACCATCACCGCGAGGCGTCTTATCAGCACGAGTCATATCCTGTCCTGAGCTGGAAACCGCGCATTTCCGGCTGGGGGTCTTTTACTTCCTACTCCTCGTCCTTTTCGTCCTCTTCCTACTTTTCTTATTACTACTCGACCTCCCTCCTCCTCTCGCCTCACTCTTCCTTTCTCAGCTGATCCCTTTCCAAGATCCCTTCCTATTTTTCACCTCTGTTTTTTCACTCAGAAGAAGGTCTCTCAGGCGAGGGAACAGCTGTCTTTTCTAATACTGAGGAGAGAGTGCGGTGAGATTTGGAAGGACGGACACAGGGACAAATTGCCTTGGTTTGTTTTTGCCTAGTCAGGGGCAGAAAAATATTACGGAAATGTAAGCACATATAAAGTATAAAGAAAAGATATATAATTCCAAAAAAAATATAGAAATGGATGCATAAAAAAATGACGTTAGGTCTCTCGCTCTCTCTCTCTCTCTCTCTCTCTCTCTCTCTCTCTCTCTCTCTCTCTCTCTCTCTCTCGTGGCCTAAGTTGTAAAAGAAGAGAAAAAAAATAAAGAATAAAGAAAGGAGTGGATATGTGAGGGAATGGAAGGGTTAAATTGAGGAACAATATGGAAGATTTATGTAGAGGTAAGGGAAAGGATGGAGCGGAGAGAAGAAAATGAAAATAGGAGGGGGGGGGAGAGACAAGGATGACGTTGGCTCATATATATATATATATATATATATATATATATATATATATATATATATATATATATATATATATATATATATATGTATATGATATATTTGATCCTCCGTCATCTTTGGTTGAGAGAGAGAGAGAGAGAGAGAGAGAGAGAGAGAGAGAGAGAGAGAGAGAGAGAGAGAGAGAGAGAGAGAGAGAGAGAGAGAGAGAGAGAGAGAGAGAGAGCTTAATGTCCCTGAGTACGATAAGTGACAGGTAGACTTTCTTTACTAATGAAGTCTCACTTGTCAGGAACAGCAGTTGAATTTTCTTTTTAACACTTTCTGAATTTTGAACATTATAATAATTATGACAGATAACAATGATCTTATTTAACATTGATATATAGAGTGTATGTGGAAAAAACATTCTTGATTATACATGTTTGGAAATGTTTTGTGAACATAATATATTTTCTGCAATATATTCCTGTCAGTTCGTAATATTGCTTTCCTCTATGGATTACTTGAAAATCACGCTTCCATGTGGTATTGCTATATTGGTAAAATATGAGATGAAACGTTGAATTTATTTTAACATTTAATAAACAGCTAATAACTGATTTTTTGGAACTAAGAAAATAAATTAAATACAAAAAATACTGGTATTGTCATCACATTTAACAGCAGAATACACGGCCAGGCAGTGCAGTGGTTAGTGCGCCACACTCACGATCAGAAAGGCCTGGCCTGGTTAGAAATTTTGGCAGACTTCTTTTTAACGTTGCCTCTGTTGGTGTAAGTGTGAAGTTGTGACTCGCTGCTAGTTAAACGAAAAAAAAAAAAAATACACAAGTGCTGGATGGCCTTGTTCAGTAGGTTGATCTGACGCCATCTGGCAGTCACGGTCTCGAAATGTAAGAGTTTGGTGTAAACCTAAGATAAATATGTTAGTGTAGCCACATTGTAATATGTATCAGCGGTAAGGTTGCAGTACAAATAAACCGAAATATCATTACTATTATTATTATTATTATTATTATTATTATTTCTATTATCATTGTATTGTTACTAATACTCACTGCAATGCGGCACGTTATTTAGTGCAATGTTTGGTAAGATTTACTGTTCTGCAAACAGGTTGACAGAGAATTATACATAATAATGGATTTCTTACTTCGTTCCGCCAGATCTGTTCCTCAAGATTTCTTGCAACATCACGAAACGTCAGTGTTTAGAGAATCCATTTGGAGATTTTTTGCCGTTCCCGAATCTTTACTCCTTTAAAACCGTACCCATATATATATATATATATATATATATATATATATATATATATATATATATATATATATATATATATATATATATATATATATATATATATATACAATGTTAAGCTGAGTCAGATGGCCACTACGTACGATTTTTCTTGCATATCAACGAAAATGAATTATAACGAAAACAGTGCTGAAGACAAAAAAAAAAAAAAAAAAAAAAATAACACACACACACACACACACACACACACACACACACACACACACACACACACACACACACACACACACACACACACACACACACACACACACACACACACACACACACACACGACCAATGTAATTACAATGATGTAATGAATAAAACTGTTGTACTCACCTCCACGATGGCCACCACTGAAGTCGGCGTGAGCGAAGGCTGAGCCATAAAAGGCCCTGTGACGAGACCTGGCGTGGTGGGGCGAGTAGGTATGGGAGTGGGAGCGGGTGTGGCGTCTGGAGTGCCTTCAGGTGTGTTTTTTGGCGTGGCCATGGGGGTTGGCAGGGGTGAGGGCAAGGGAGTTGGGAAAGGAGTGGGGGAGGGCTTGGCGTGAGGCTTGAGTGTCTGGGGGTTGGAGGTCGCATGGCGGGGCACGTGGCGGGGCAGAGACTCTGGGACAGGGCGAGGGGTAAGGACTGGTGTGGGCAGAGGGGTGGGGGGGTAGTCTGCCTCTTGTAGGTGAGGGCGGTGGAAGCACGCCCCATCAGGCAAGTCATCGTACGTCACGCCTGAGGAAGACAGAAAACGAAGGCAATTTAAAGTTTGGTCACAACTTTTAAGTTTAAAGTCTTGCACGCGCCGTAAAAGGTTATACAAAACATTAAAACACTGACCTATCTTTGAAGCAACAATGCTCATAACATTTAATGATTATTTTTTTCAGTCTTTACTTACTACAATGCACAGACAATGTAAGCACAAACGTTAACAAGACAGTAATCACGGTTATCTTTGGAACGTGATAATTTGTCCCAATGCAGCGTTTGTCAATTTTGATAAAACAACGCCCAGGAGTATCATCACCAGTAAGATAATATAAATTTTCTTTTCATTTCGACACAAATAAGCGGGGCTCCAGGTTTACTAATCATAACCAACCACAGTGCATCAACAATTCACACACGCCATCAGAAATTCCTGTATTACAAAAAAAAAAAAAAAAAAAAAAAAAAAAAAAAAGGGCGGGGGAAAATATGAGCCGGATGGCTTTCTCATGCCACACATTCATTGGGGTCCACTTTTTGTGTGTTACAATGCCTGTGCCTGTATCAAAGGAGGCTCGCAACAGATTGAATGAAAGAAAGAATGACGTATATGACAGGAACAATAACGCCTTAATTTTGATGGAGCGTAAGGTCTTCTAGTAGTATAAGTGAAACACAAAGAATATAAGTAACTAATGAAGGCTGTTATCTAACTCTTACAGGTAAATAATGTTTTATTACTAATTCAAAAAAAGAATGTGCACTTCATATCAATAAACATACTTTTACTATTTCGTTAAAAAACTACAGGATATGTATCACTTTAAGTCTTTCAGGACAACTTCTTTGACTAGTCGTGTCAAAAAACATATTCTAATACATCATGTTTCGCAAAATTTTCACATCGATTTATGACTATATCCTAGAGACTATAATGTAATTTATATTCCCTAATAAAACTACCTAATGAGTAATTACTATGATAAAGTTACACAACGGGATGGATCTTCTACCTTTATTTATACCGTGGCATAGATATTCATATTTCTAATGCAAATTAACCTTTCCTTCCATCCTTTGTCTCACGAGACAATTCACCTTGTTACCAGCAGCAGGAGCATTATTAACCTCAGCCCACATCGTCTCCTCATGTTTCTGAAGATATGACATAACATACTACATAGTGTACCTCTCGAATAAATACTGGTTTACTGATTTTGACAGCGGCGCCTTTCTTTAATTTTGTATCCACACTGAAACAAACCATTGCAACGGAATGTTGCTTTTAAGAATCCTATCATTATCAAATGCTTGAAAGTAGCAACACACGTCATCAGTCTGGCATCTTTGTTTCTTTCCCAGACCTTTACGTGGAATATGGCTTTATAGATATCTTTTCTAACCACAGAGCTCACATATCGCGGGTGCTGAAATCATACCCTGACTCCTGATTGTCTGACAACTTGTGGCTCCCGACGCCCGCCCACTCGCTCCCAATTAATCACTTCCAAGAGACTTTTTGATTCTTAGCAGTCTGCTCAGTCACATTCGGGTACTTCATCTGGTTATCATGACTTGCTCTCCATATAAGTTCAAACCTGATTTCGTTGTGGTCGTTGCTACCCAGCTGCCTTCCAACTTATTCATCACTAGCCATGTTGTCAATTAGCTAGTTGATACCAAATGTAATATATTCTGTCCCATGTTAAGTTTCCCTCTTACATTGCCCAGTCAATACTGACACAATCAAAGTACTCAATCTGTGTCCTGCCTTGACCCTACGAGTATTTGTCCTTGTGAAATGACACATTAGACTACCTGATTTCAATTCTCCGTTTGTCATAAATAGCACTATTTTTGTGGGATGGTTATAGCCTGTGGCCTATCACAATTTTTATTTTAGTTAAGATTTTTTTTACAGTATTGTAGGCTCTAGTATTCATCTTGACATTACAGTAGTCCTAACTACTCTCTCTCTCTCTCTCTCTCTCTCTCTCTCTCTCTCTCTCTCTCTCTCTCTCTCTCTCTCTCTCTCTCTCTCTCTCTATTATTCCAGATAACTTGACCGTCATAACCAGTTGTAATATCCTAATTAATATCTGCTCCTCCGCATCAAGGTTTCACCAACCCATGCAACATGAAATCCTAGAAGATGAGATTCTCCTCATATACGGCTATCAGCAGCAGTACCTCCTCCTCACACACAGCACCTGCTTCACCTCTCAGAACTATATGCGAGTACTGTCATCTTGAGAACCTGAAGGCTTTGTTAAGAACTAACACGATGGTTCCAGCTCTATTGTCTCCACACGATAGCACACTAGCAGAGTACAAATGTCCGACAGTAAATTAAAACTATCTGACAGTTATTCTTACAGCCACGTCAACTTCTTACTTGTGACGCTGACACCATTCTAAAAACAGCACGAACCTTAAGTCTTTGTCTTATTCCATGTCTCTGTATGCTTTCAAGAGTCTTGTTACTAGTGTGCTTATTCAAAAGAGATGAAAAATAAAAAAAAACTGCATGCTAGAATATACATGTTGAAATAAAAACAGATTTGGTGTAAGAAATTTATGAAAAAGGCTAGTTTAGTGTAGTAAACCAAACAAAAAAGGAAATTCATGCAAAACAGAAGCTACATATTTTCCTGCTTGATAAACTTGCTTTGTGACATCCATAAAACCTCTTTTGCATGCACATATAACAGACTAACTACCAACAATGAAG
This sequence comes from Portunus trituberculatus, assembly GCF_017591435.1. NCBI lineage: Eukaryota > Metazoa > Arthropoda > Malacostraca > Decapoda > Portunidae > Portunus > Portunus trituberculatus. The sequence continues at coordinate 4,442,712 of NC_059294.1, read as the reverse complement.
TCCTTCTATGAAATAAGTTTACTAGTTTTACTTTTCCCTTAATTTTTCTACTTATTTAAGCTCTTCGTGTCCTATTAACAATATCTGACTTATTCATAATTTGGTACTTTTCTTACTATCCTTTTATCAACTCCTTTTATCAGACTAGAAAGAACATATACCACCATCACGATAAAAATTAATTACCAAAATCCTTAGTTCACATGTGAAAGGTACTACACACTTTCACTATTGTCACTGGGATGTCATGCACCTCAAAATTATTGAATTCTTGTAAAAGTGAAGGACAAAATTATTAATATGGTCAGTTTTCCTAATACCTGTCTCCTTGATTAGAGAGCAGTAAATACAACAACAAATGTTTAATATTATTGTGTAGCAGTCAAAAGCACGCAGCTCCAGTCATCATTTGCTGCATTGAGATTATGAGACCATGCATCATATATTTTACAGATTAATGAATTATAAAGTAAATCAAATTAACCAAGTAACACTTTACGACGGAGAAATGTTGCCACAGAGGCCATAAAACGATAAAAGATTTATGAGAAATTTTAACACAAAAGTGTGTATTACTTCACCTCGAATTGTACAGTACCAACATAAACATTTGGCCGACCATCACCTCATATATATATATATATATATATATATATATATATATATATATATATATATATATATATATATATATATATATATATATATTAACTCTTAAAACGTGTAATGTGCCTCACTAAAATGAGGTTGACCACCATTCCTTCTTTAACCCACGAACAGAGACACAGGAAACATTACCTACCAGCGTCCACGAGAGCTGGTGGTTGCGCATCTCAAGAGCTACCTCCTCAAATGCACACATCCACACCCCGAGGTGCAGAAAGGCGATGGAAAAGAGTCTGAGTATTGTGTTTGCATTTTTACTTGAAGGAGTTCACCCAAGCTGTGTATACGAGAGAGAGAGAGAGAGAGAGAGAGAGAGAGAGAGAGAGAGAGAGAGAGAGAGAGAGAGAGAGAGGCTTCAATCTCTCTCTTTCTCTCTCTCTCTCTCTCTCTCTCTCTCTCTCTCTAACTAAATGCACTCTCATATAATCGGTATTTTCGTTGTTCTAATTAGTAAGAGTACCTTGAACTAACACACACACACACACACACACACACACACACACACACACGTACACGCACACACATACTAATAAGAAGGGAATTTATAATATTTAATAAAAATGTATGATAGGTTGACCGGCATGTGAAAGTGTCACACAGAAAAAAAAAAAAAAAACACCCCGAGCAGCAACGTTCCTCCACGGACTGATGCCTCATTAAAGGTGCATAATGAAGCAAAAATGTGAGGCTACGTGGGCACGATAGCTGGGCGTACTAAGCAAACACATCGGTGAAAAAGGCGCTTTAATGGCGGAAGAGGCGACGTCGTGGTGGACTGAATCTGTCTTGCGACGCCTTTAGAAGATTAAGATTTGAAAACAAAATACAAACTTTTAAAGAGATGAAAAGCTTGATTAATATATGGGTTTTCAAACACCATATTGTAGGCGTGTATTTTGTACACTTTAGTCTTCTTTTACGTAAGCCAAAACCATTGAGATATTGAAGCCTTAAGAATTATGTCTGTTTACATTCAAAAGCATTGCATGGTGTCAATAAATGATCCTCCACTGGCAAATATGAAAATTATAACCACAAGTCTCAAAGTTGTCGCTTTAGGCATCGCGTAATCAGCATACGTACATCGCAGAACACCCAAGGGACTCAGCGAAAAAAAAATCTAATTATATCACAGAGCTTGAAAAGAATAACGCTACAACACATCTCTGTGAAAATCTCAAAGAAATTTCTGTAAGAGAGGAGTCTCATAACACAATTGTCAACAGTCATTTTGACATTCCACTCAAAACAACATCAATAAGGCATACGAGATACAAATTTGTACACCTCGGTCTCCAATAATAGACTATTAACAGATTAATGTAGACTCAGCACATATCAATGAAAATAAGTAACGTTCTAAAGGAAATATTAGGTTTTCAGATGATACATACTTGTTTCCCATTCTAGGATGTAAAAACTTTCAAGTCATTCAATATTCATTATAATTGAGACGAAACACATCTCCAGATCTCCTGAGGCAAACAGGAAGCTTTGCTCTCCAACTCGACCTCTCATGTATCTTCATGAGATAGGAATTCTAACCTGCTGATGTTCCTCGTAAACATACCTTGCTTCCTCTTCCTCCGCTCTCCTCGCTTGAGAAACAGACAAATAAACCCTCATTCTTGGCTCCAAGGGAAAATTATTCACTATACAAAGACGCATGGAGCAAAATTAACCTACGACATGACGGGGAACTGTGAGGAACAGGATGGATTTTGATTTGCGAATGTTTTATAAGATTACTCACATGATGAAATAATTAACAATCACAGTGACATTAAGGCGGAAAATGATGATTCAGGAACAAGAACACAAACCCGTATACATAATCCAATCAAGAGGCTGAGTGGAAGACAGGTACCCGGCAATCCACACTATACAGCCTCAAAGCGCGTCAGTCTGGCAAGCACCTCCGCCAGCACTCGCGACTCAAAATGAAAATAGTTTTACAACCTCGCTTTTTTTTTTTCATCTCCGGCATCCACCACCCCTTTCATTTCCAGCCATGGCTAAGGCGACAGGAAACCGCCGCCACCACAC
>NC_059294.1:4422500-4435000 GCF_017591435.1 Portunus trituberculatus | reverse complement strand
TACTACTACTACTACTGCTACTACAACTACTGCTACTACTTCTAAGGGTGCCAATAATGACAGCCTCTCCCCTACCCGGAATAAACGAAGCATGATAGAAAAAAAAGACAGTACTGATAGTTAGCAGAATTCATTGTTGGTTTACACTTGCAAGCTAAATATTCAGTGTTCACTCCATTGGTGCCACAAACAGCTTGAAGGCGAGCAGGATAGGAAGATAAAAGTGACTCAAAAAGCTACATTGAACTCTATTTCTCGAAAGACAGCATCTATGTGTTCCTCCATCCTGGTAAGACTAATTCGATTTGCTAGATATTTAGACAGAAACTTTTCTTCAGCCCTGTCCTTCAAGATAGATTCACTGTCCTTCGAGAAATGGAGTTCAATACGGAGCTTTTTGAGTCACTTTTGTCTTCTAACCTGCTCGTCCTCAAGCTGTTCGTGACGCCAATGGAGCGCTAACACTGAATATTGAGCTTGTAGATATAAGCCAACAATGCATTATGCTATCTATCGGTACTTTTGTTATTTTTTTTCCTATCATCTTCGTTTATCCTGGTTCTCATTGTTTGGCACCTTCTACTACTACTACTATTACTACTGCTGGTGCTACTACTACTACTACTACTACTACTATTACTACTACTACTACTACTACCACTACCACTTCATGTGAGGATAATATTGCCATAATAGTAGTAGTATTAGTAGTAGTAAAAAAATAATAATAATGATAAAAATGATAATAATGATAAGGATGATAATAATAACAACAAAAAGTAACAATGATAATAATATCAAGAACAGAATGTAACACGTTATTGTTTTCTTCAAAATATATACACGATTCTAATTAATCGGCAACAACAACAACAACAACAACAACAAATAAATAAGTAAATAAAATTGCAACACATTTCGGATTAAACTTATTACTGCACTTTTACAAAAAAAAAAAGAAAAAAAATTACTAGTACCGTCGATAACAAAGAAAACAGCAACAACAGTCTCCTGAAAGTGAGTTATGAATCTGCATCACATTAACTAAGAACTGAATATATTACAAAAAAAAATGTATATATAAAAATCTGACGTTATCATAATTTCAAACATTCTTCTTACCTCCCCTTTAAATTTCGCCTCTTGTCAAAATATGCATGAAGTTAGTGGAGCAGAGTTTGTCATCCTCCCGCCTCTCCCCGACCGCCTCCTCACCCCTGCCCTATCCGCCGCGCTGGCAGTCACATCAAGAAAGGAGTTGGAAAATCTTTACCCGGAGGTGTTTGCCTTCTTAAGGAGACCTCGCGACAAGAGCGGAAGTTAGGAACGCTAAAGACTATAGAGTTGGTGTTGGTGTTCACAATCACCGCACGAGGGGGACGACCATTGTGTGTGTGTGTGTGTGTGTGTGTGTGTGTGTGTGTGTGTGTGTGTGTGTGTGTGTGTGTGTGTGTGTGTGTGTGTGTGTGTGTGTGTGTATCGAATGCTGCCCGCTGCAATTAAAAATTAAGCGCCATTAATAAAGCAAATAACGAGGAAGGAGAAAAGAAAAAAAGCAACGACACGGCATTACTTCATGTAGTTTCTCAATAGCTAAATTTCAGCGAAGTATGTTGCGAGCTACCTTTCTGTTTTTGTCTGGCTTTCTCTGGGATTCTTAAGCGCGGGTCGATTTCAGACCCGTCAACCGAGGACAAAACATAAAAGCTGCTTCTGGATCTCTAGTTCAGTTCAAGGTTTTTTTTATTCACTCAGCTGCTTTTGGGTACGAAATGTTGTGTGTGTGTGTGTGTGTGTGTGTGTGTGTGTGTGTGTGTGTGTGTGTGTGTGTGTGTGTGTGTGTGTGTGTGTGTGTGTGTGTGTGTGTGTGTGTGTGTGTGTGTGTGTGTGTGTGTGTGTGTGTGTGTGTGTGTGTGTGTGTGTGTGTGTGTGTATATATATATATATATATATATATATATATATATATATATATATATATATATATATATATATATATATATATATATATATATATATATATATATATATATATATATATATATATATATATATATATATATATATATATATATATATATATATATATATATATATATATATATATATATATATATATATATATAGAGAGAGAGAGAGAGAGAGAGAGAGAGAGAGAGAGAGAGAGAGAGAGAGAGAGAGAGAGAGAGACTGGAACCACTAGGGAAGAAGGAAGAGAGCGGGGAAAGAAGACTGCAAGAGGTGAATTTTTTTCTTCGTTTTCTTTTTAATGATTCACTTCTTCCTCTGGCCAACACTTGCGCACTCCGTCCTGTCCACGCCCCTCTTCACGCAGCGGCGAGTCAGCACCCGCGATTATTCAACAGGAGACACTCAGACCCTCCTCTGGGTTCGGCCAACACAGGCGAAAGGCACACGGGGAATAAGCTTCTTCCACAATGAATAGCCTACGTCTTCATATTTTTCTTTCCAGGTTTTCCCCTTGGTTTTACCTTTTCTTTACTGTCACCTTTGTGGAACTGTGTGGCTGCTGCTGCTGCTGCTGTTGTTGTTGTTGTTGTTGTTGTTGTTGTTGTTGTTGTTGTTGTTGTCGCTGTTGTTGTTGTAGTTGTTCTTGCTGTTGTTATTGATTCTAGTACTGCTGCTGCTGCTGTTGCTATTATTGTTTGACAGCTTCATATTTATTGTTATTTTTATTAAAGATAATTATGACTTGTTAGTTATCTTTACAACGTTCACATTGATTTTTATGTACTGCCTCTTAAACACACACATACACACACACACACACACACACACACACACACACACACACACACCTCTCTCTCTCTCTGTCTGTCTGTCTCTGCGCTCCCATCCTCACACTCTAAGCCGCAGTGAAGAAGAGAGCCTTGACAGCGAGTGGCATGTGTCTGGTGTGAGCCGCAGCCTCCCGCAGCCTCACAGGAGATGGCAAGAAACAATGGTGTATAAATCATTTAGCGCACAATGGCAATTCACTGACCGAGAGCTACTGGCGTTAATAAAAGAAGAAAATGAATTAGATCGTAAATGAGGAGGTGGAGGAGGAGGAGGAGGAGGAGGAGGAGGAGGAGGAGGAGGAGGAGGAGGAGGAGGAGGAGGAGGAGGAGGAGGAGGAGGAGGAGGAGGAGGAGGAGGAGGAGGAGGAGGAGGAGAAGGAGGAGGAGGAGGAGGAGGAGGAGATTAGTAAGTGCAGTGCACACACTATATATCAGAAGGCCAAGCAGTCTGAGAAAGCAAAAGGCATTGCCATTCTGTTTCAATAATGCATTAGGATATAATCATATTATTTATATTCGATGTCTTATTCCTTACGATGCTAGTCTGAAGAGACTTGAATATGAGAGAGTGACACCAGGTGAAGTAAATGTCTATCACGCTATCTTTTATTTATCTATTTATTTCTTTTAAAAACTAACTTTTGCTTTGTCATCAATACAAACACATCGTCCATATACTGTCCTCAAATGAACTTTGCATTCGGATTCTCAATAGCCTTATTGTCCTATCCTTTGAAAACTGATGTTTCATTTTCACCTCACTGTCCACCTTCGCTTCTGGCTTCCTGTCCCTTCTTACCCACCCCTAACCTTTCGACAAAATTATTCAGCTCACTTCGCTGAACGTCAAGGAAAGCTGCATACCTAAGCTTTCTCTCAGCCTGAATGCTGGGATCATATGAAGGTCAATATACTCTCCGCACTGTCAAGATAAATTCAAAGTTTTCCTCTTAGAACTGAATATTTCTGAATTCAACACTGCATTAAAAATAGTCCATATTTGTATTTTTGTGCTGTTTATTATATTATTTACTTTGTCCTTATTCTTTTGTATCTGCACAGGTAAGCAAAAGCAAATAAACTTGTATCTATGAATGTCTAGCGTTGTTGTCAAGGAGTTGCCTTAAGTTATACTAAGTTATTCGCTGCGGGACGTGGTGAGCAAAGGAAACTCAGGACACGGGAGTTCTTTCTTGAGGAGCGTCCTGCTGTGAGTGGCGACCATAACTCTCAACGCCAGGTGACTCCTCGCGCAGAGCCAATAGGAGGTCGAGTTGCTGAGCTGAAGGACACAAGTCTCTCATTCTCTCAGCGCCCCGAGAAACTCCACTTCCGTCACTTCCGAGTGGTGAGTGCATATATTTTTTTTCTCTTTTTCGTTCTCTGACACGTGAGGCGCCAAAATCGATACTAGAGAAAGCTGCCTCATTTTAGTACGAGAGGAACAATGCTACAGGGCAAGAGTCAAGATGAGAGTTTTGTATTTTAGTGAAATTTACGGAGATACTTCTTAACATATTTAATTAAGTACCACGTGAAGATTGCATTTTTCTTAGTCAAATCTTTTACAGGCAGATACTGCAATATAACAAATTTTCGAACATGCTTGTTGCAGAGGGACAGTAATTTTCTGCTCCGAGTACTGAGCAAATTAATGATGTATTGAAGAAATAAATAAAAAGAAAAAAAAAATGCTATCGTTTGAGAAAAAATGTAATTTCAATTTCGCAATATTATTAAAACACACACACACACACACACACACACACACACACACACACACACACACACACACACACACACACACACTTGCGCTTCACAAGCCAGAGGACCGGGTTCGATTCTCCGGCTGGGTGGAGATATTTGGGTGTGTCTCCTTTCACGTGTAGCCCCTGTTCACCTAGCAGTGAGTAGGTACGGGATGTAAATCGAGGAGTTGTGACCTTGTTGTCCCGGTGTGTGGTGTGTGCCTGGTCTCAGACCTATCCGAAGATCGGAAATAATGAGCTCTGAGCTCGTTCCGTAGGGTAACGTCTGGCTGTCTCGTCAGAGACTGCAGCAGATCAAACAGTGAATTACACTACATGAGCTTAAGTAAAACGTACACAATCAAGATCCAGTACTCATGAGTCACTTCTAAATGTAACTGTAGCAACATTACAGAAACATTTGTACATTGGAAGTCATTCATTACAACAGTGTAAGATTGGTGGCTTCTTGCTGACTCGCTTAGTTTTCTTTTTTTCTTTTTTTGCTGTTCTGTTACAGCAGCAGCAGCAGCAGCAGCAGCAGCAGCAGCAGCAGCAGCAGCAGCAGCAGCAGTAGTAAAAGTGGTAACAGGTGCAGTAGTCCTACTAGTATTAGTGGTAGCAGCAGCAGTAGCAGCAGCAACAACAGCAGTAGTAAAAGTGGTAACAATAATAGAGGTGTCAACAATAATAGTAGTCCTACTAGTATTAGTGGTAAAAGCAGCAGCAGCAGCAGCAGTAGTTGTAGTGGTAGTAGTGGGATTGGTGTTGGTGGTAATTTTGTAGAATTTGAATGTGGCATCTTCCAATTACTCAACTTTTCACCCCTTAAAGTATGTCAAATGTCACTATGTTGCCTCCTCTCGCCTCTTTCTTTCAAACTTTAGCCTAACTTTTACATCCATTACCTTCTCGCCACTACCTCTGCTAACACTCCAGTAACGCACAAAGACCTTAGCGTGAGATATTTTGAAGAACCAGTAGCAACAGGAACAACACTATACTCTTCTATACAGCGCATCCTCTCCTCAGAGTATGCCATTGTTGTGTTAATTGCCTTGTTATTCAATTCTTTGCACCAAATATTATGACGGAGTAATTACATACGAGAAAAGAATAAACTAAAATTCATAGTCATTCTTTTGTCGCCGCCTGAAGGAGCGACACTTTTCAGAATGCAAAGTGACGTAAGATATGTTATTACTGGAATTATTCATGCTTTTGCTCCTGTTTGTGCATTCTCTCTCTCTCTCTCTCTCTCTCTCTCTCTCTCTCTCTCTCTCTCTCTGTCCAAAAAAGGAAAGGTGAAAAGGTGAGTGTGTGGTGACAGTCAAGAATGAAGTCACTGCAGGAGGAAGTGTAAGGTGATTGAACGTTCAATACTTATGCATTTTTTATTGCCATAATGAAGGTGACAAGCTGAAGACTGTAATGTGTTTAACATCCGATAAAACCAGCACACACACACACACACACACACACACACACACACACACACACACACACACACACACACACACACACACACACACACACACACACACACACACACACACACTATGCAGTAAATGATAAAAACCAACGTAGATAAAAAGAAATGCATTTTACTTGTATTTTCAAAGAAGTGAAAAAAGGAAGTACTCTAGAATAGAACAATTAAGCAGTTTCCTCTTTTAAAGGTACTCCAGCGGGCACGGAAGCTGCATTAAGTGAAGCGTTTTGTATTTCCCTTCCAGGATGGGATGGACGGAGACACAAAAGAAAAAACAAAGACTAAATGCAAATTTTCCTATTTTATTTCATGGGATTATTTTTTTTATTTCCTGGAATTGAATAACTCCCATCTGTACCAATTCAAAAGAAATCAACGGTAAGGTGGTGAAAGAAATCGTTCATTCCTACACGATCATAGGTACTCTGGTAACCAATACGAACTATTACGTGTACTCTCTCTAGCCTGTCTCTTTGTAGGTGTGTTTGATTTCCTCCTTGAGACACACACTCCCACACACGCACACGTACACGCCTTTGTTCCCCGGTGTTCGGGAGTGCGAAGAGAATCACGTCGCTGGGACACCTGCTCCACGCCCACCTGAGCGAGACGGCCCCTCACCGCACATTGGTACATCGCAAAGACGCCTTCTGACCTTGAGGTGCGAGGAAGAGACGTCATGTAGGAAGGATAGAAGGGAATAGAATAAAAACATAAAGGAGGAGGAGAAGAAGGAAGAGGAGGTAAGGAACACGGTGTAGGTATAAATCAAACATATTTGAATCGACAGGTGTAGTAAATGTACCTTAGCAGTTACCTACACGAAGAGGCAATAAGCGATATGGCGATGTCATTACAAAAATGGTGTGTGTCAAGAGGAAATGTTTTATATGTTAATAACAACCGTACTGGTGTTGCATATATTAATACTGACGCTAAGAAGGAACAGTATTACCGGGAGGCGACGGGATTAATTCAGGTTAACATTCTATATATATTTCACTCTTAACTAAACATCTTACTTAGTAATATCAATGCATGGAAATAGAATACTCTTCCTCTTTTCTCATCATAGTGACAGCCTTTGTTGCCATTTGTCGAGTCGTTTAAAGCTACCTACATGATACCCAGGTTCTAGATGGTTACACCAAACATGCGCTTGGGTGGTGATATGGGCCCTAATATGGGTAGAACTATAAATAAAATTGCCTGCGCCACTAATGGGTGGAAGCTGAACAGCGCTTCCTATACATATTTTCAAGTATACTTATAAACGCTATAGGCCATAACGTAAAAAAAATAGTAAATGAAAAAACATGTAAGGAGGAGGTAATGGATAAATGAATATAAGGAATTTTAAATTTCTCTATGTCGACATACTATATGAAAGATGATTCGTACTGGGATGGAATATCACACTATCGTGAATATAAACTTGTCAGTAAACCCACAGTTATGACTCGTACACTTGCAATTTATTGCCACACGTGACCTTTGAAATAAATACTGCGCGAAGGGGAAGGGTTGTGAGTGAAATGTGATATTCAAGGATGAGTTGAAAAGGGGGAGTGATAAAAATGAATGGAATTGGATTTGTAGAAATGAAAATGTAACATGTTAAACGCGTACCACAGACAAACATAATTCACAAAAATACACAAGATTTTTGCACTAAGAAAATGTCAAAGTGTGTGTGTGTGTGTGTGTGTGTGTGTGTGTGTGTGTGTGTGTGTGTGTGTGTGTGTGTGTGTGTGTGTGTGTGTGTGTGTGTGTGTGTGTGTGAGTGCACGCGAGCTGCGTTGCTACGGTCCAACAACCACGGGAGAGGTTTTTTCTATATATATGTATCCCGCCTCTATACATACACACACGAATTTACCATTAAGAAATTAAATAAATATACAGAAAAAAAAAAAAACAGGAGGAAGGACATGCCGTCCATATTGCTTCAGTCTGCCATACAAACTTCACACCACTTCCTACCACCCACTCCTTAACCATATTAACACTTAAAGACACCCTTCCTCCCCCTCCATCCAGGCACACCACGGCCCTCCACCATCCATGGAACACTCATCTCCTTCTTAAACAGCTGAACAGTCACGAAAAACTTGACATGTCACATATAATCTACTTCAATGAACGTCAAGGCCTGTACGACACTCACTGAGAAACAAACACCACACTTAGCGTAGGTGGCTGCAGAAGGCGTCTTTTTAGGGATAACCAGCGATAAAAGTGTACAGTAAATGGTTATCAAGTCTACCACCACGACCATTCTTATTCTTATTGCTTCCACTACTACTATTACTACTTACTACCAGACGCCACCACCTCCACTAGCTTCCTTTACCATGAGCACCATCGACACCAAGATAGATGAGAGTCAAGAGCAAAGGGATTAAGATATTATGATGGTTAGAAATGGGCAGGAATGTATTCGTAAAGTGTACAAAACGTGGAAATGAAAAGAAACGTGAAAGTAAAGGAGATGAAATACAGATATGAACTTAAATGTATGTAAAAATAAAACATGGGAGAATGAAAACCCTTGAACAAACAATAAAATGAAAATTAAAATACACGAAAAAAAAAAATCAAGATATCTGCAGTGAAAGTGTGGCAAAGATCATAAGGAAAGACAAGCAGTGGTACGTAAAAACAAGACAAACACCAAGAAAAAGGGGAAAAAAAGTATAAAAATTGAGAGTACTAGAGGAGACTGAGACGGCAAGTGAAAGTGAAAAATATCTAGTAGTGCAATAATAAAAAAAAAATACAAATAATAAAGAGAAAACGTTAAAAAAGGAGAATATTTAGTAAAGTACCATTGAGACCGAAGAAAATAAGATCATCCAACAGCAAACAGAAGGAGAAACAGGAAGGCTGAAAGGATGGTTAATTCATACCTGTCACCATTCTGCATGATGTCACTCGCCGGAAAGTGGGCGGCACCAGACAAAGCCACAATTGGCGTCTAGTTGACATGGTTGAGGGAACGTGAAGGTGCAGGTGGCAGTAGTAAGAGGAGCAGAAAAGACCACTCTGGTATTACAGCATCTCGTCTTTCCTCCCTTAAATCATGAGTCCGGAGGTTTAAGGATAGAAACTCAACGGGAAAAAATTGTGCCTGGCGTTTCTTTCATATCAGAGAGCTTGCAGAGGCAGTTGTCCTCGTCTTATTGTTACAACACTATTCTTATTCTTTTCCCCCGGTGCGAGATTGAGTTTCAGGTACTTCCTTACAAGGGGGTCAGAGTCAGGTCTCAATTAATCAAGCTTTCCTGGTAACGGCAAGACTTGGTTATTGCTCAGAATGTCGCGAGATTCTCCAAGTGTTCCTGAATATACAAGCAAACTGTGTGATGCGCATTGTTATATGAAAATTTCTTGGAACATGTATGGATTCTAAAATTTGATTGCCAACGTAAATGCAATGTATGCCTACCTTGCGCTACATACAACACACACACACACACACACACACACACACACACACACACACACACACACACACACACACACACACACACACACACACACACACACACACACACACACACACACACACACACACACACACACACACACACACACACACACACACACACACACACACACACAAATGTAAATAACTTTGAAAATATGACAAGCTCCACGAATATTCAGTACCAAGTTAGTTTGCGGCACACCCTTCAGTCTTTACTTTGACCAACAGCTTCTTAAAACCTTGAGGGACAAAGTCAATAAGTAAACAGGGAACAATCCTGTGCCACGAAATTAATCGACGCAAACTTGATAAATAATCCGCACTCTTGTTGGCCTTTCCTTTCGTCTATTCTCTTGCTTATTCAACTTACTCTACTTTCATCTACCTCTCTAACCTAAGTCGCCTTACCTCTTTTCATCTGTTTATATCTCATTCTTTTGCCATGTGTTTTGCTAAACAACAAAATTCCATTATTTCATATTATTTTCACTCTCCACCTCTCCACATCTCCACTATCCCTCTCTTCCTGCTCTTGCTTCCGGTACTAAGTCGATGCATCTCTCTATTGCGGGTCAGTAGTGTCAAGCTCAAAGTCTGGACGAACCGACAGTACGGAGAGACTTAGGATGGGGAAGAAAAGATTCATCAGCTGGGAAAAGATGGCGAGATGCGAGAAAGAAATACAAATGGAGAAAAGAAGATAAAAAAAAAACATTTAAGGAGGAAAGTTAAATTCTATCAAGTAATGCATTTCACTAATGAATTCATTTAATTATTAATTTACAACATTCATTTACCTAATTAATTTATTTATTCAATATTTATGTGTCATCTATTTATGCATTCATTCTTTTTTTTTTTTTTTTTTTTTTTTTTTTTGGTGCGTACAATTATAAACACTCCTTTTCATGTCCTGGGATCATTTGAATAACAACAGCAAGTGATCTCTAAGGAAAGTGCTCAGGCATCCAAAACGCACAATGGAGTTCAATAAGTCTGCCCTCTTCCGTGGCGGATTGAGTAGTATGAGGCAGGGACGAACAGAGAAGCAGGAATGCATCTAGTGGTACGTTGTGAAATGAGTCTGGGAGAAAGTGGACCAGGCTGAGGTGAGGGAATGTCCAACCAAATACTTTTCATACTTTTCATACTTAACCCTCTTCAATACTGGAACACATATTTATCTTGAAGTTTGTGTGTGATTAGACCATTTTATTGACATTAGGAAAGGTCTGTGGAGGTCAGAAAATCAATGGCCACAGTCTTCATTATTTGAATCCTCGACATGAGTTTTTGAAGCTGTATAAAGTCACTAAATAGTAACCAGAAGGCATATGGAAACGCCTTATGGTATTGAAGGGGTTAACCTATGGCCTTGTCCTCATATTTTCCCCCCTCATTAAGAAGAGGCTTTTCGTTCTGAGGCTTAATTATTATGAAAACATCGAAGGAAATAGCTCTTTTAATGTAACTCTTAAGAAAGTACACGAAAAGAAAAGGAAACTGGTGAAAGACAAAAATAAAGAAAAAACGAAAAAAAAGAGGAATGAAGGAATGATGCATGCATTCATATATTACATATTTCAATTTTTTTCGTTATCCTTACAGTATAGTGTGTGTGTGTGTGTGTGTGTGTGTGTGTGTGTGTGTGTGTGTTTCACTGTTTGATCTGCTGCAGTCTCTGACGAGACAGCCAGACGTTACCCTATGGAACGAGCTCAGAGCTCATTATTTCCGATCTTCGGATAGGCCTGAGACCAGGCACACACCACACACCGGGACAACAAGGTCACAACTCCTCGATTTACATCCCGTACCTACTCACTGTTAGGTGAACAGGGGCTACACGAGAAAGGAGACACACCCAAATATCTCCACCCGGCCGGGGAATCGAACCCCGGTCCTCTGGCTTGTGAAGCCAGCGCTCTAACCACTGAGCTACCGTGTGTGTGTGTGTGTGTGTGTGTGTGTGTGTGTGTGTGTGTGTGTGTGTGTGTGTGTGTGTGTGCGCTAGTGCTATATTACCGGAAGTTTCATGACCACACGAGTCCAAGGTGGAAACAATTTCATTGGTCACTGATTTAGGAGTGGCGCCATCTACAGTCACCGTCACTATACAGAACTGACCCCCCCCCAACTGATACCTATGCAGTTATATTCATTTTCACTTTCACCATATTTTGACATTTTCAAACAGCAATGATCTTTTTATAACAATCTACCAAATATTGATTAATGAAATAATAACTGCAATATCAATTCATTAATTTGTTTTAATATAGGCGGTCTGAGCTGTCCCCGAATCATTTGTCTGTGTTGTGCCGATGCGATGATTCAATTGGAATATTCGTTATATCTGCAGCTTTTCGGAACACTATGGCTGTTCAGGAGGGATGTGAGTGATCCACAGGAACTAGGTGACCGTTGGAGCGAATGTGCAGTTGGATTTTTTTTTCTTTAAATGTTAATGAGGTGGAGGTGGAGGGCTGAGGCAGTGGTGGCAGCCTTATCTTTCTTTCTTCATGCTTGTTAATTATTTCTCTTTATTGCTTTATTGATGGTGAATTTGTGTGTTAGACGCACGCTCGCGCGCACGCAGGTGTGTGTGTGTGTGTGTGTGTGTGTGTGTGTGTGTGTGTGTGTGTGTGTTTGCATGCCCGCGCGCGATTTACATGTTTCATATTGTCATACTCATTACCACATTTAGTGTGTTAACTAAACACCATAAATTGCAAACACTAAAATATACTACTAACACTCACACACACACACACACACACACACACACACACACACACACACACACACACACACACACACACACACACACACACACACACACACACACACACATAGGTGCGCGCGCGCACTTTAAAGTTGAAAACATAAGGTCAGTACATAAAGCGCTGGGCGTGAAGTAAATCTCTACCTCTCCAAATACAACATATGAAAAGTCCTTTTCCGTAAGA
>NC_059294.1:4392500-4420000 GCF_017591435.1 Portunus trituberculatus | reverse complement strand
TCGCACCGCCTCCACACCGGCGCACTGCACCATCGCACATGACAGACTCCTTTTCGCCCAATAGAAAATCTCTTTGACAGAGTCTCCTAAAGTGAGAGCGACTACGGTCTTGGTAGGCGCGTCATGTTGAACCTCGTCGAATAATCGGAGTTGGAAGTTGTTCATGAAGGCAGAGGCGTGCGAACCCTTGGAGAATGATAACACCAGGAGTGGCGAGAACACTAAATAAAACGATAGGCGATGAAAGCACGACAATCGTTGATAATATCATTTCACATATAGATACTTGTCCTTCCTTCCCTCTCTCTCTAAGGAATGGAAGACATCACCCGGAGCTATTCTGCAAGTGATCCTTAGACAGGTGAATGTGTGGCATGATCGGCCACCCAACCGACCAGCTCAAGGTCAGTGTGTGTGCGTGAGTACGTTCTCGTGTGTGTGTGTGTGTGTGTGTGTGTGTGTGTGTGTGTGTGTGTGTGTGTGTGTGTGTGTGTGTGTGTGTGTGTGTGTGTGTGTGTGTGTGTTTAAATGTGTATGTGTCGATGCTGGCGTTACGTACACAAGCGCACAGGACTGCGAACACATTCTGGGTAGAGTAATAAAGGGGAAAACACAGATTCTTACTACACATCCTATTTTGGTGCAACGGGGTGACCTTTTAGTCTGCACCGCGTAGTGAGAGGAGGAAGAGGAGGAGGAGGTGGGAGAGAAAGACAGGAAGGGAGGGTCACGAGAAGGGCAGAACGAGGTGCCGGACGGAATGAAAAAGGGAGATGTGTACGAGTTATAGGATCGGATGCTGCGGGAAGTGGGAGAATTGAGAAAGGTCGTCACCCTTCCTGCAGGATGAGGGAACGTGGCGTCGCAGCGAAGACGAGACTGCAGTGGTGGCGGTACTCTTGATACTATATTGCTGTTGTTGCCTCTTATGGCGTTGTTGTTTTGATAATGTTCTTGTTTTTGCAGTGGTAGCTGTTATTGTTGATGTTCTTGAATTTGCAGTTGTTTTTGTTGATGTAGCTTTTGTTGCTTTTCTTTTGCTATTCTTGCCATTACTATTGCCTTTCTGTTAGTGATTGTAGTGGTTGTGGTAGTGGTGTTGAAAGAAGCAGATGTAACACTTAACTCCGGCGGAAAGGAATCCATAAGGTATGGACATCACACAAGGGAATGATGTATGTAGTAGACAGCAGGGTGTGTGGAGGTATCTGGGATTAAAGAAACCGCGTCGACTCCTAGATCAGGTTACGCAGCATTAATGAGGATCTATAAGCCAGACAAGTAGTGGGCTCATCGTTTGCTGCATCAGTTATATTTTTCATCGAGAGCTGCTGGTCCAGTAAGCTTGTGTCACTTTCCACTTACGATTGTCAGTTATTACACAAGGCTTTGACAGGAATGAAGAGTGAAGGAGCAAATCTCAGAAGTTATAAGAAAAGTTTACTGGAATGGCGGACCGTGACAGGACAAGACTGATGACCAACAGGAGCAAAAGTGGAAAAGAAAAGAAGAGGCAAGAAAATTCTCATTGCTTCATACAAAGAAGAAAACTAAACATATCGTGCAAAATTCCTTGTGTTTGAAAATATTACGATGACTGAATGATGTCTAATTATACATCCATGAGAATGCTCGACACATACAGTGATGTAATGCCACTCAAATGCAAATGAGGTGGCGATGAAGATGTGGGTGATGAAGAAAATATTGATGATAACTAATGATGATGAGAACGATGATGATGATAACTAATGATGATGACAACAATGACGGCGACGATGATGATGACGATGATAGTGATGATAACTGTGGTGGTGTAGATAAGAAAATCAACTAAAATGAAAAAGATCAATAATAGTAATAATAAAATAATAACTACAGCACTAGATGAAGTAAGACGAACAACAACAACTACTACTGCATCTAGCACTACTACTTAAAATAATATCACTGTACCACCACAACCATCACCAACCACCACCACCACCACTACCATCATCCCCACCACTACTACTACTACCACAGCAGCAATGAAATCTACATCAACTACAAGAACTGCATAGGTGCTGGAAACAAAATAACAAAATTGCATAAAGGTGAGAGCGTGGGAAGTGAGTGAGTAGGTGTGGTGGACTTAATAATGTTCACAACACAGCACATACCCAGGCTCTCAACACACCAACACAAATTTCTGTGTGAACAAAGGGAAGAAAAGGTTTACTGATAAAAACACATTGTACCTCTCAATACTCCTCCCTACACAAGTCTCTAACGAAAAAGAAAAAGGAGAAAAGGTATGGTGTTGAAGACAGAATAGCAAATCAGTAAGAACTAGTTAACAAGCACAGTAAGAAACTAAAAATCATACGTCCACATTCCATGATATCGTGTTGATATATTAAAAAAAAAATGGGTAAGTGAAAAGGGGACAATTACTGACGGAAAGAAAGAAAAACACGAAAAATAAGAAGAGGAGGATGGGGAGAAAAATAAACACTTGGTGACGAAAAGGGAAAAGTAAAAATCGGAACGGAAGGAAAAGAAAAAAAAGGAAGAAAAGAAACAATATTAGCGATAACGAAAAAACAACAACAACAACAACTGATATCTGAAAGAAAAAAAAATATGAGAGGGGACTTCACGGATAAAAGAAGAGTTAAGAAAAGAGATGAAGGAGGATAAATCTAAGGAAGAAGGGACTGGGGAATAATGGACATACTTACCAATAACCACTTGTAGCTCTTTCTTTCCCTGCCATCCCCAGTCAGAGGGAAAGATAAGTCAAAGGTACATAGCGAATAAGACCTTCTAACAGTGGCAATACAAGAAATAACACACCAGCACACCAGCAACGCAATGAGGACGCACGGAGCTAAAAACTACCTACTAAACCATTAGGAAAGGTAAAGATGATTGGAAAGTGAAATAAATAGGAAAGAATAACGCAGTATGAATGACTGTAGGGCTAAAAAATGGAGATGAAAAGAGTCAAAAGGCAACGATAGAACTGCTTTCTTCAAACGATCATGGAAGAGAAATATTATCTGAGAATGAAAGAATGAGGAAGAGAAAGAGAAAATAACATACCGAAGATGACTGTAAGGTATAAAAGAAGTTGAGAGAGATCAAAGAAAATAGCAGAGAACCAAGGGAGAGAAGAATGTATGAGAAAATAGGGAGTGAATGAATTGCGGTAAAGAAACCAAAAGACAGTGACACGAAGACATGAATGGAGAGAGAGAGAGAGAGAGAGAGAGAGAGAGAGAGAGAGAGAGAGAGAGAGAGAGAGAGAGAGAGAGAGAGAGAGAGAGAGAGAGAGAGAGAGAGAGAGAGAGAGAGAGAGAGAGAGAGAGAGAGAGAGAGAGAGAGAGAGAGAGAGAGAGAGAGAGAGAGAGAATGTATGATTTAAGTAATGAACACACGTCTTTTCCGTAAATACTTTTTTTTCAAAGATTCTTACAATTTTTGCCTCTGTCTTTCTCTCTTTATTGTTTGTTTCTTCCCGACGCGAAGTATCTCTCAAGTTTGTGTTCCTCGAGACAAGAGATGAGATGCTGCAGAGAATGAGATAAAGCCTTTGTACTTTCTCGCAATGTACATGTTTCTGATGCATCTCTCTTCGTCAGTCTTAGCATGTCTCTTCTATTAAAGCAGCTCTTCTCTTTGATATATTTCTTTAGCCCTATTTATTCTCCAGTTCTTTCAATTTCCTCCCCCTTTTTTTTTTTTACCTCTTATCACTTATTTAATTTCTGTATCACCTTATTTTCTGTGCTGATTCCATCCCAGTTTTTTTTTTTTTTAATGTGTCAATTCCTTTTTTTTCATGCTCCCCTCTTCATTAACTATTCCTCCTCTTTCTCCTTCGTTTCCTCCTTTTCCTCCTCCTCCTTCTCTTTGATGTTGTTGTTTTTAGTCTTAATGATTCTGTTGTTCTTTCGTTTTCCTATCACATTTTCCCATCCGTTTACCTTCCCATCCCTTGCACTCAATTTCTTCTTTATTTTCAATCTCCGTTCTCTAACAACTTCCTCTTCCATATTTTTCTTCCATGTTTCTCCCTTTTAACTCATGTCCCACGTTTTCTCATCTCTTCATTTTCTTTAAACATTACTGCCTTCCTTGTCATCTTCTCTTCGTCTTATTCATCTTTCCTCTCTTCATTTTTCCCTCCACGGTCCATTAAGCGTCTCTTCTCCCTGTAGACTGCCCGTTAAACTTTCTTTGGTCTTCTAGTTTCCTTTGCTCTCATCACAAAGTCAGTCTCCATTTGCCTGCATGATCTAATAAATATTTTTCCTTTCACGTGTCTCCATCACGCACACAGCCCTGCGACATTCACATGCCACAAATAATATTTCCATATGTATGCATGGTGTGGTATTCTGGTTCTTGATGTCTTGGTTGTGGACTGAAAGTGCTACGGATTGCATACTACGCGCCGGCGCAGACACACACACACACACACACACACACACACACACACACACACACACACACACACTACTGCTGACATACTTCATAAGTCAATGAGCGTATCGAGTTCCTCCTTAGCAGTATATAGAATTAAGATAACATAATGTACAAAATTCCCGACAAACTCCATACTCTCAGATTGCATTTAGTTCACCAGTATTCCTGTTTAGTTTTCAAATAAACTTTCAATATTAGTTGTGAAGTGAATAATTCTTTCCGTGTTGTTCCCTACATTCTATTTATCACTCTGAATTCATAGTATTATACAAATGTACTGAGTTTGCTTTAAAGTATCGGTGCTCCATCATGAAGCTTTTTCACTACCAAGTTGTCTCTAGTCTCTCCACTCCGCCACGTGTTGCACATCATACATTTTCTAGTATTATTTCCATCATTACTAATTCTATCGTTGGTATCTGATTTTTTCCTATTACTTTCCCAGTTCTGTGCTACCCAAGGCATTTTTCATTGGTACTACACTTACACTACCATCCTTATTTCCTCCATAGTCCATTAATATCCTCACTCCTTCATTCATGATTCAAATTAAGAAACGGACACGCTGTCCTTCATTGTTTTCCACGCTCTTTGATGTGTCCTTCTTCGAGAGCCAAGTTTCAATACCCTTCAGGAATTTAATTGACTACACCACTTTCAATACCTCTACCCTTACCCCGGCCCCGGAGGGAGACGCGTACTATCGGAAATCTTACCCGAGTTTTATTTTTAACCCATATAGATATAGTTTTCAAGTTACTATTTATTTTTGATTGGTTGACTTTATTTGGCATAGTATTTACATAGCAAATTATCACAAAATTAAGTTAAATATCTCCATTAAACTTGGTGTTTTTTACTGATAGCCAGAATTCAATTATTTGGTTTATTTTTAAAACCTATAAAGACCCTTACTTGACATTCTTATTATGTCTATATTTTTAACAATGATCCATGGTCATACATCAGGTACAATATGTGAGTGAATATTTTGAAAGGATACTTGATTCCCTATGCAAGAGGAGAGCTCAAAAGCTCCTTGCCGCATCGAGACAAACTCCATAAAAGCTTAGAAGTAAAAACTGAAAACAATTATTAGTGTTTTCTGTGGTTTTCTCGAGTTGCAGGAATATATGTTCATATTGTGTATAGAGCTGAATATACTTCTAAATCTTCCTTGCCCTCGTGATACTTACGGTTACAAAAAATTTTGTCTTAACCCAGTGATATGGTATAGGCGAACTATTGTAGTCCCTTGTTTGCGAATCTTGCTGTTTGGTTGTATTTGTTCCAATAATTGCAGAAGGACCAGTTTGGAGCAATTACAACGCAACTCTTAATAATACCTCTCTGGCAAGATCACACAAACTAACTCTGCATGTGAACTTCTGGTCTCCTCCTAATTCACTGAATGATTAAAGGGAAGGAAAGGACTACTGGGTGAGATACATTAGTGATAGCTCTTGTTTGCTATTACAATTTTGACTTTTTTTTATGGTATTCCATTTTTTTCTCACTCTACAGGGAGCACAGCAGTTTCTCTTTCCACTGCATTTCACTATGCTTATCCTTACTGCTCTTCTTGTCTCATGTAGGAAGCGAAGGGGAAATTGTGATATCTACAGCATGCTCATAATGGTATTGTGGTGCTGCCAGTAAATGATCTTTTAGCATGTTAAATGTGCACTGGTAGGAACGAAAGACTGATAATTACGGGGAATTGGCTAAATACCATAATCAGAGAGAGAGAGAGAGAGAGAGAGAGAGAGAGAGAGAGAGAGAGAGAGAGAGAGAGAGAGAGAGAAATTAATATATAAAACACAGACAAAGAACACACAGCCTGACTGTAATGGTAAACCAGTCATGCAATGCGAAACCACTAAAAATCACGCTCAAATAATTACCTAAAAATTTATAAACAGAACTGCGGTATCATAATTACATTCGCCTGGAGTTTCAGCGGGCGTGATACTCAAATGACCCCGTATTGCAAGAAAGTATGGCTCATTGGCTGGGAGATCGAAACGTCTTGATTACCAGACCACCTGAGCGGCAATGAGCGTGGGCCGCCACAGTACTGGCATTAGTGGCGGCACAAGGCTGTACTTGTGGGCATAAGTAGAGTAACCTTTTGCGTTCACTTCCAATGTATTTTGTTTTTTTTTCCTCCAATCTAATAACATCTGATCTGAAACTCTCCTGACAGAATCTAACAATTCATAGATTCTCAGCAGATCAAGGGAATTGAGGTTAAGGGAAAACTGAAAATAAGTGAAAGGAAGCACAGAGAGTTAGTCGACTTTTGATCACGCCTGCTCCCGACAGCGGCCACCAGGACAGCAGCTGATGAGTTAAAAAGAACATGCCAGCGAAAGGAAAAGACTTGTGACCACGTCAAAGCATTAACTAATAAGCTTATGACGTCGCAATTAGGTGATGCTTATCTGTTGGCGAGACAAAAACACCCCATTATAAATCAGTCTAGCGCCAATGATTATCACAGCGGCCGCCCCTCAAGGCACAGCTACGTCTCCAGCCAGGTCGACCACCAGGGAGGTTTTATAAATAGTTTTCTTTTCATGGAGCAGAGAGGAGGGGTAGGGTCATAATGAGGGTCTATAATCATCTCAAGCCTCCAGGTAAGAGCAGTATATCAGTCAAGCAGCTCAGAGCTAACTACTACTTAAGTTTGTTCATATTACTGAGCTCTGGTCGACTCTTGCTGTCATGAATCTGTCTGGCAAATACTCAATGCGAGATTCCAGGAAGCAGATCAACATCCTGGATCCCATCTTACCCTACTGCGTCTGGCGATAAATAAGAAAGAGTTGAATGAGTTGCAGCCGTATCATGACATTACTTTCGATGAGAAACTGGAAAGGGAGAAAATTAACAATCTCCGATCCTTAAACTGGATTTAAATAGCTTGGTCGCCTCCAACCCATCACCCATTATAATAATGTTGTATTCACATTAACCCAGTAAGTAAGATCTGGCAATATCTTTTAAATTTATGCGAATTGCTGCTCTTAAACTAAAGGAAAATTGTGGAAGGGAATACGATAGTCCCTCAGCACAACTGATCGCTATTATGAATCAGAAGTTGTGGGTGCTTACTACACTCGGGTCTTTATTCAAACATTCTTTCTTCATTTTGCATTAATCTACTGAAATTATTAGGAAAGAAAAAAAAAAGATCTAATCTGCGTACATCTTCGTCAAAAAAAAGGACAAATTATCCTAACTCAGAAAGTACGATTAACCTTTAGTTACTCATGGAGAATTAATTCCGTTGGTTTTCCTCCACATATATATCGCCGAGCAGGCCTGGTACTTCAACCACCCATATGACGATTCAACTGACCAAAGGCAAAGGATATAAGGAAGAGAATATACTAAAGCAAGCCCTTAATGGTTGTATGGAAAGTAAAGAGAAAAAAATAACTTACTGAAGATGATGGAAAGGAGAAGGGGTGGGGAGAGAAGGAGGAAATGAGGTGGAAGAAGAAGATGAGGAGGAGGAGGAAGGACAAATTTCGAAAAAAAAAAGATAATTCACTGACATATTAATGTTAACGAGAACCACATATGAAGGATGAAGGATCCTAAATAACAATAGATAGGAGGCCTCGCGGTGGCGTGGTTGCCTTCTTTGTGCTGCTTCAAAGATTTTCACAGATTGAAAACTTTCGAGATAAATGTTATACAAAAGAAATGTGTGTGTGTGTGTGTGTGTGTGTGTGTGTGTGTGTGTGTGTGTGTGTGTGTGTGTGTGTGTGTGTGTGTGTGAGTATACATACTGGACTAGTATTCATAGGCGACACGTGTGAAGAGAATTCTCCGTCGCCTTTAGTGTATACATGGTGAGTTGTAGTTGCTCATGCATACACTTCATAAATATCTGTTCGCTTGTAGATTTATTAATTTTCATCCACACACACACACACACACACACACACACACACACACACACACACACACACACACCAAACGAAAAATGGGCTTAAAATCTTTCATTATACTTACGGTTATAGTTTTATATTGTTCTGTTTCTACATACTAAAATATTTCCTTTCAAGTGAGAACTACAAGCGGTAATCGTACATATTTTTAATAGAATAAGTAACCACAGAAGCATTACATTTGATACTAGATTAAGCAAGTTTCAAATCCCCTACGCTACTATTTATCTGGCAAACATTTATATATATTAACAGTATTATATTCAATTTATCAGTTTCTATCAATATTTTACCTTAAGTTTGATCCGCATCGATTTCTCTAAGGTTTCACAACTCCAGGTAAACCAGAACAATAGCTTTAAGATGCTTTTCGAAACGCGTAATTAAATCTCGAAAGTTCTTAGCACAGACTTAATGGAACGCGTCACACAATACTTGCATAGGAGAACCAGCAGCAAAATGAAGCGGTGAAGAGCCGGATCTTTGTTGAACCATATTAAGGATTTCGTTAGTCTGGCCATTATGAATGCAGTAACGTGCTCTTTGAATGACCATGCATACAATAAAAAAAACTGTAATGGAAAGATGCATTAATTTTAAAGAGAGAAAAAGTATATAGACAATGACTATGTCTGCTTATGAGTACTTAAAAAGAGAAGTAATATCACAACAGCATGAATTTTTTTTTTCTTAATAACGTTTGTGAGATTGATATTGAGTAGCGGATGATGTTTACGAACCTCCAATACTAACAGTTTTGAATGAGGAGCATGTCGGGGGCAGCCTTAATTGCATGTCATTAACATTCATATGAATAATACTGATCAAATTAAGCTTTTCAAAACATTGTCGTTAATGTTCAGTGCTGGAAAAATTGTTACAAAATGTGGACAACAACTCACAAATTATTGCATTTTCAATTCAATAATGATTCGCAGGCTGACAAAAAAATGTTATATACTTTTGAATATCTGACACGTAGAGTAAGTAATATGGTAACGATGCAAAGGCAAGTTGTAGATATTCCTATTCTGTAGTGACCTTATCTTATATTGAGAATGATAAATCAATTGTGAATGACAATAATAGGTATACGAATGCAGAATAATAAAATCTGAACTAATAATAGTGAGTTTAATTTACAGAACTAAGTTTATGTAAAGTTACAGTAGTTAGCAAAGTATATGAACAATACTATTTTCTGAAAATCGCTGAAGTCGAGACGTCACCACAAGTATTATGGTCTCATTATGATATTAGGTTTACTGATTATCTCCTGTCTTTATATTACACTGCAATATTTTAATGAAAAGGTTTTCTGTGTGACGGCGAGCATCCACTGAAACTCAGCAACTTACTTCCATTTCTTCATGTTACTCTTCTGTGAGGTAAACATTCTGTAAGGGTGCCATTCCCTTCCTCTTCCTCGACCTATACATCATTTTCTAAACAAACTGACTTTTCCTCCAGTGATAAGCTCATGTTTATGCAAAAGCAGTAAATGGTTGTAGTCATCTTCCCTATAACTGTGTGATAGTTCCCTGATTAAAATCGTACTAAGTTTAAGTGTTTATCTAATCTCATTCTCTAGACGAAGTTTTTGATTTTTCCAAGTAATTGATTTACACTGCATCTTAAAGTGAGAGGTGGTGTTTGAACTACTCGTATCAGCGTCGGAAGGTCACTCTGTGCTACTGTAATATATAAACGCACTCGTAAAGCAAAAAGTAAAGTGTGAAGATACAGTGTCATTAAGGTTTATCCAATATCTGACATCCGTTGACAGTTTGTAAATATCTTCCATGTTCTGGCTTTTCAGTATTTTTTTTCTACACGTTTTCCTAATAGTCTTCTTAAATCACGCATCCAAACAAAAACACAACATCCAAATGACAGTCATGCTACTGATATGAACATATCCTCTCCCATGACTGTCTCATGTTTCGCGCTTGTGAAAAAGATTTAACGTATCTGAAACGAAATATCGACTGGCGAAAATAATGATATATCTCATCTTTGTTTCTAAGATGATAATATTATATGATCTTGATGTGAATGATCAGATTGATAACAGTGCCTCGTGCATGTGAAAAAAAAAAGTAATGTGCCGGAAAAGAAATATCAAGTGACAAAAGCAATCGCATCCAATCGTTTTTCTCAGGATGATATTATGTTCACCTAACGACAATGACTTACTTTATCAATTCAATATAAAGACAATAATCACACACACACACACACACACACACACACACACACACACACACACACACACACACACACACACACACACACACACTCTCTCTTTCTTGCCACTTATACATACCATGAAAGAAACTATTAACCAATTTTCATAGGACCATATCTATTTTAATAACCTTCAATATGTTAAAAGAAAACACTATAACCAACATGAAAACGCTCAGGTTTAGCTAGTTCTGTAACAAAAAAGATAACAGAAAAATATTTGGCGAAACAACACTCCAACAGCTCATGTGTCAGGAAGTCCACACGCTGACACAGGATATGCCCACGTGAAGGGATAAGGGTTAAAAATTAAGGAGACGTCAGAGAGAGAGAGAGAGAGAGAGAGAGAGAGAGAGAGAGAGAGAGAGAGAGAGAGAGAGAGAGAGAGAGAGAGAGAGAGAAAACGTTAATCACTATTCTATATAGCATATATAAAATGACCACCATTTCATACACCATATCAAAGAAAAAAAAATATTCATAGCTCGATTATAAAAATAGTAAAAAAAATCTATTATTTTCCTTGCAGCTGACTTGATATTCTTACTTTAATAATTCCAATCTTATTCTAATTATAAAAGACAGAAAATCGAAGGAATGCGGCACTCATCTGGTATCCTACTCTGAAAATAACCATCAAATAAAGCAACTAAGGCTTGGTAATCAGACTAATTGCCTTTGACTTGCACACATAAGCACTTCAAGACACATCAGAAGCGTGTTTGATGTTTATTTTCAATTAATTTGCCGCCAAATAGCCGAATCTTATCAATGTTATTATTGCCCAGGATCTTATTTTTCCACGTTATGTCACTGTATGCTCCATATGACGATAGTTTGAAAGGAAATAATGCATGGAGAATTTAGCTTTGCTGTCTATCTATCTATCCATTTTTTGTGTTTATATTTACTTATTTATATATTTATCTATCCTTCAATTTGTTTATCTATGTACATATTTTCTGATTTTCTATCTACATATCTATTAATTTATATATCTATTTATCTGTCTGTTCATCTATCTAACTACCTATATATCTATTTAATTAAGCATCTATTTATATACTTGTATACCAATATCTGTCTCTTGGCAGTGTATATCTCTTATCCATCCATCCATCCATCAATTTATCCACAAATATACACATTTTGTAAATTTTTCATTTCCTTTCAAGTAACAGCGTGCCTTTAAAACCTTTGCATCTCAGGGTGTGTTGGCGTGCCGGCAGTGTAGTGGCGGGAGCAGATAACAGAGCGCTGCACGTTTTGAAGATCGGCGTCCGAAGTCGTAAGGAAGGCAGAAATAATGGTTATAGTCTTGCTAGCGACAAGCGAAAATACTCCGCTTCCGACGAGACTGCACGGTATTCTCAGGCTTTTGTTTCGTCCTCCGATCTCGACAAATTTTAAGACGATTTAGTGAAATTTACTGTGGATTTTATGACTCTATTGACAGGTTAGATAAAAAATATATAAAATCAGTGATAAGAATATATATAGGTGGCTTTTGAAAATTATTCCGATGAGAAAATGCAAACGTTTTCGCGATTATAGTCCTTGTGAAAGGCGAGAGCATGGATTTATGTTAATGATGAGATGCAACAATCGGTAAATACTACATATAAAGAAGAAACACCCACAGACTCATAATGCCCCACGTCAACATAAGTCCAAGCCCTCGTTTTAAGAGAATTGGAAGAAAATATTACATTATCAAAGAGAAAAACACGTGAGATCTCCGTAACCTTACAAAATGGTTCTAGTGAGATTACAGAAGCACTTGAATGATTCTACTAGTAATTCAAAGGAATATTTTGTAACAAATAAAAAAAAATACGTACAAGAAATAGAGTAATCATTTCCGTGCCCTCTGAAAATGGTGCTGGCGAGGGAATAGGAGCTTTAAAGAACACAAAAGTTTTAGAACAGTTCTCCGTGCAACACTACCACGCGACAATTACTCGGTCAGTGTTTCCCATTATTTATTCCTTTGCCATTTAGATCTGGGCACTCGTGTAAATAGAAAATGAATCAGTCAGCCTTGTGTTATTTAGGTTATTGCAAATTTGAATATAAACCTGTTACCTACATCTGCTTCAACGTTTCACCTCGACCAGATTGAACACACTCTAAAGGAGGTTAATTGGGGACATTCAAGAAGGTTTACATGAAGATAATTTAACACGTTTTCTGCAATCCCAGTTATAAGCTCATGCATAACAACTCGATTTAAGATCTTTATGACCCTTAAAATATCTATTGTGTGAGTGCAAATAATTTCAAGGTATAGATTTATGTTCTGAAATCTACCGAAATACTTATTGATTTATTCATTTTCGCTGACATAACCACAACTGTCTCTTCTACTAACTTATCACTTTATATTTTTATTATTTTTTTCTATCGACCAGGGAAACAGGCTTCAGGCAGACGGCGGGTGGGTAGGGAGGCGTGGTCTAGGAAGAATACATGACGGGATGGGAAGGGAGGAAGAGGGGCGGTGGTAGAAGTACGACTTGAAAGGAGTGTGTTCATTGAAGGAAAATGTGAACAGAGGATGAAAGAGAAAGAGAGAGAGAGAAAAAAAAGTGTTATGGAGGGTTTTAGAGAGAGAGAGAGAGAGAGAGAGAGAGAGAGAGAGAGAGAGAGAGAGAGAGAGAGAGAGAGAGAGAGAGAGAGTAATCCCAATCATACTTTTCATACCCATATTCACGTGCGCACGCAACACACACACACACACACACACACACACACACACACACACACACACACGTAATCACATAATCAAACTCGCTTTACCTCTGGCTCCCTCACTTCCTTTATGTGGCTTGCGGACGACACACAAAGGAGGGACACCCGTTATGGAAGTGAACAAAAGAGATGGAATGTGAAGGAAGAAGGAGCGGCCATGTTAAGTGGGGAAGCGGGTGACAATTCGGGGGTTAAGTAGAGAATAAAGATAAATAGTTGTGTGTGTGTGTGTGTGTGTGTGTGTGTGTGTGTGTGTGTGTGTGTGTGTGTGTGTGTGTGTGTGTGTGTGTGTGTGTATTGCGTGGCTACAGCGGTTATAATTATCAAAGCATAGAAGAATGGGATGAAAAGCGAGCTGGAGAGGTTTGCATTTGTGCGTGAGTTTTATTGGTTGAAGGAAGTTTGGAAGGTGAGTGGGTAGTGGTCGAGTTATGCCGGTGGTGAATTGTGGATAGTAAGACGAGTACGAGGATGGTAATTTGAGTAAACATAGAGAATAAAAAAAAAAAAAAACTGTTTAAGGAATGCATGTCTAATGCAAGAAAAAAAAAAAAAAGAAATTCACAACACAAATTAATATTTTACGTAGTGCACGAAAAAAAAAAAAAAAAAATTACAGAAGTGGTATACAGACCATAAGAAATATGCGTAAGTTTCAAGTGACATGGAAAAGGAATGAAAAAACACACGTTTTTTTTTTAGAGGTAATTGCAAATATCCTTCAGTAGACAAGAAGGAAGCAAGCCAATCACAAGAGAAGAGTTAGCACAATGAGATGGAGGGAAAGGGAGGAAGAGGAGGAGGAGGAGGAGGAGGAGGAGGAGGAGGAGGAGGAGGAGGAGGAGGAGGAGGAGGAGGAGGAGGAGGAGGAAGAGGAGGAGGAGGAGGAGGAGGAGGAAGAGAGGAAGAGGAGGAGGAGGAGGAGGAGGAGGAGGAGGAGGAGGAGGAGGAGGTAATTCAGCAATGCTTTGTGATGAAGAAACAACAGCCCACGCTGGTGTGTGAGGAGAGCATGAAATTAATGGAGTGAGTGCAAGGTAGATGAGTATAAGGATAAGATAGAAGTTAATGAGAGCATGAAAGAATGAGATGAATGATGAAAGAAAAGTATACGAAAGCGGGCGTGAGGAAGTGAGTGGAGAAGAGGCAAGATCGAAGAGGAATGCTAAAGAGGAAACGTACCATTGATGGAAAGCTTCATTCTAATGACGCTGTAGTAATGTAATGGAAGACAGATAGGGAACATATTAATAAGCAGAACAATCACGCGGTCAGTATCTAGAGAGCTCAATAAAAAAGAAGAAATAAATAAAAATGGACACAGAACAGATGATAAAAAACATAGCACCGATGAAAGATTGGGTGACGTTGCAATGTAAAGGAAAGGAAGTAAGGTGAATACATAAACAAGCATAACAATGATATGGCTAATAGACAACGACATCTGAAAAAGATATCACAGGAAAAAAAAATATATATATATACATAAAAATGCACGAAATCTTAAAGCAGATAGCGAAGAAATTATATAATTTTATTGGCTCAAAAGAAACAGATGCTAATGAAATTTTTAAAAGTAGGCAAAAAGATGAGCACATTTGAATTGATGGATAGTGTGCGTGTGTGTGTGTGTGTGTGTGTGTGTGTGTGTGTGTGTGTGTGTGTGTGTGTGTGTGTGTGTGTGTGTGTGTGTGTGTGTGTGTGTGTGTGTGTGTGTGTGTGTGTGTGTGTGTGTGTGTGTATGTGTGTGTGTGTGATGAATTAATTAATATATTGGAGATAAAAGTAAACCATACAATTCAAGCCTGTTATTAGTCCGTCAGGCAGAGTGAATCTATTTATCCATCAACCAATTTCTGTAGCCTTGTATGGATATTTGTATTATTGTATCCGTCAATAACACGGTGCAAACATGCACACACACAAACACACACACACACTCAGCACTCTCTCTCTCTCTCTCTCTCTCTCTCTCTCTCTCTCTCTCTCTCTCTCTCTCTCTCTCTCTCTCTGTGTGTGTTGCATTATTGAATTACCTCAACTACGTAGGCACTTCCAGTAAATTTATCAGTGTATTTCTCCATTTACACGAAATTAAAATAAAAGAGAGTAAAATAAAACGAAAATAATGGCAGCTGATTGTCCATTCTTTCAAAACTGGAGTCGCTGTTAAATCTACTTGCACAGCGCCTTTCAGGTCTAATATTTATGAAACTTGTTAAATGAGTGTTCCTTTCTTGTTAAGCTGCTGAACTTCCTGTTCATAGCACATTCAACTTTGGGTATGTACGGATAAGGATCTTACTGCCATATATATATATATATATATATATATATATATATATATATATATATATATATATATATATATATATATATATATATATATATATATATATATATATATATATATATATATATATATATATATATATATATATATATATATATATATATATATATATATATATATATATATATATATATATATATATATATATATATATATATATATATATATATATATATATATATATATATATATATTTATTTATTTATCTATTTTTATTTATTTTTTTTTCGTAAATTAAATCGTTCTTATAGAGCAGGAAAGACGATACCTATTTCTTTCTCGGTTCTAAATATGACTTGGTGGAAAAAAAACAGTATTATATTTAGTTTAGAGAAATTCAAGGTAACTTTGATCAGAGGTAAATCACTATTTGTAATCAGGAGAGAGTAACTGTTTATCATCACTCCAATTATTTTGCTTACATACAATATATTTCATATATTTCTTTTTTTTTCACTCAAATGAAAACAATTAACACTCGTGCACATCAAAAATAACAACTGTCTTTTCATAAAGTCATTATCAATTTTCTATCCACACCGCACTGCACAGACTTCACACGAGATTCCTGGTCACCCAAGCACCGTCTCTCCATTCTGACAAAGGAGACTAAAGAACACAGACAAGAATAGTGGAAGGAAGGGAAGGATAAGAGGAGGAAGGAAAAAGAACATGCGATAACATCTCCACTTCAGAGTCCTCTGAAAAGTGGCGTCAGAAAAAGAAAAAGAAAAGTTGGTGAATGGTTTGAAAGACCCGCGATGGTTTGATAAAGGAGTCAGATAGGGAGGGTGGTGTTTGGAGAACGAGGAGGGTTTGAGCGAATGTAAAAAATTACTCGTCAGAGAGACTGAAGAGCACAAGTAGAGAGAAGTAGGAAGAGAGAGGAGAGAGAGAGAGAGAGAGAGAGAGAGAGAGAGAGAGAGAGAGAGAGAGAGAGAGAGAGAGAGAGAGAGAGAGAGAGAGAGAGAGAGAGAGAGAGAGAGTCTTCATATCTCGGATCTTTTATGTTTGGAGGTCGTCACTAATTTTCAACCAAATTTTCATCATTAATACAGTTTTTGGTGCTGAATACGAATATGACATTCATTTTCTCGAGAAATGAAAGATAGTTGCACAAAAAAAAGATTTAATGCGCACTACCTTACGACGCGCATTAATTCATGCAATAGTAATTAACGGGCGCAACAATACACAGTCGGGTGTCACGCGGCACGTTTGAGACGACCGTGGACAAGATGGATGTGAAGTACAACTTGCAGTGGTTATTTACCAATATTTTGACCGAAGAAGACGCTGTTAAATTTCTGCAGAACTTTGATATCATAGAAAAGAGAAAAGGTGTAAAAGAAACATCAAATGATAATTAAAAAGACAAACGAAAGTGTATCGTGGATGTGTTACAAGAGAGCTTGCCGTGATAAAATTTCAGTGAGAAAAAACACTTGGCTTGATGGCAGTACCATTCCATTGAAGAAAATCATCGTCTTCATTTATTCCTGGGCAAAAGAGTATTCCAGCATTAAATACTGTGAGGACGAATTGAGGATATGTCGCGCTACTACAGTTGATTTCAACAATTATCTAAGAGAGGTGAGTTACCCTAACCTAACCTAACCTAACCTTACCTTACCTAACCTAACCTAAGCCAACCCTAACCTAACCTTTCGCGCTACTACAGTTGATTTCAACAATTACCTAAGAGAGGTGAGTTAACGTAACCTAACCTAACCTAACCTAACCTAACCTAACCTAACCTAACCTAACCTAACCCAACCCTAACCTAACCTAACCTAACCTAACCTAACCTAACCTAACCTAACCGAAACCTAACCTAACCTAACCTAACCTTATTTTACCTAACCTAACCTAACCTAACCTTACTTTACCTAACCTAACCTAACCTTACCTTACTTTACCTAACCTAACCTAACCTTACCTAACCTAACCTTACTTTACCTAACCTAACCTAACCTAACCTTTTTCAGATATGTGCCTCATCTCTACTCGCCACCACTACGCCTATCTTTCATTTCTCGAGAAAATGAATGTCATATTCGTACTCAGCACCAAAAACTGTACTAATGATGAAAATTTGGTTAGAAATTAGTGACGACCTCCAAACATAAAAGACCCCATATTCTCTCTCTCTCTCTCTCTCTCTCTCTCTCTCTTGTGAAATATAAAAGAGAGAGAGAGAGAGAGAGAGAGAGAGAGAGAGAGAGAGAGAGAGAGAGAGAGAGAGAGAGAGAGAGAGAGAGAGAGAGAGGTGGAGGTGGTGGACCAGAACAAAAAGAAGTGCAGGAAATACTGAAAGTGATGAAAGAAGGTGCAGGAAGGGGGGAAATCAATGGGAGACATTAAGAAAAGCGAGGGGCAAGTGGTGAGAAAGGGAGGCATGTAGCGGCAGGGAAGGGTGGAAGGGAAGGTGGAATGTACGCAATCTATGTAGGTTACCAGCAACAGATCTAAGAATTTTCCTGTGGATAGAAAAAAAAAAAAATATATATATATATATATATATATATATATATATATATATATATATATAGAAGAAAAGAAATCACGTTAAATTTTAATCTTAATATTTCACTGGATAATGTTTCGTGTATTAAAACAAAAAGCTTAAAAATACATTCCAGCATTGATGAAAAGCTCGAATATGTGTAACAAGAATATGTCATTTTCCACTCAGGTTGCCACCGCAGATCCACACCATGTCTTTTGAAACTATGCTAAGTAATTGATTAGATTTGTGTCATTTAGCTGTCATGAGTTACTATTTTCTTCTTTTAGGTACACAGAGGCAAGGTTGTGTGTCACCGTGAATAATCTTTATGTTTGTAGAATAACATATGAATGAAACGGATACAAACAAAAAGAGAACCATGAGACTTTTTATCAGATATCAAAACCAGTGAAATGTGTTTGGTCAAGTAATTAGTAAGTTTAATTTGTTTACCAAAAGGAGATTGGGGTCCAAATAATTTTTTGAATCTTGGATAAAGTTAACCGATCCAAAAAATAGATAAATATATATGTAAAAATGTGTCGCTTTACACTGACCTTCTTAGTATTTCCAGAAGTACATGCTGAGGAGCTGCTGATGTGATGGAAAAGAAACATAACGATATTGGAATAAAATATGAAACTACATGTCCACACGAAATTGATGAATTCAGGAATGAGAGTTGTTAATGAAGTAATGAAAAAATCAGTCTTCAGTGCAAAATTATTCACAGAAATAAGAAAAAATAACATCTGGAACAAAGAAAACACAATAAATTGAGCCTCGCTCTAAAGAATGCTCTCGCGTGCTCGCCCACACACACACACACACACACACACACACACACACACACACACACACACACACACACACACACACACACACACACACACACACACACACACACACACACACACACACACACACACACCATCTCGTAATTAATCTCGATTTTTATTACTTTGTTACATTTCCAAGCGTTGTTCCATCATTACGTTAAGTACACACACACACACACACACACACACACACACACACACACACACACACACACACACACACACACACACACACACACACACACACACACACACACACACACACACACACACACACACACACACACACACACACACACTCAGGCTATGTTATTTACACTCAAAACTACTACTATGTCATATTTAATTATCCTAGGAGCGTCATCAACCTCAGCATTATCACCACTGCCTTGCTTGTACACTACACACGTTATGATGGATAAAATGGAAAATGATAAGACTCCTACATATTCTTTGAAAATTGGTACACTTCTGAAAGGTCAATGAGTAGACGATATTAAAGGTGATGAAACAGCACATATACTTGCAAGGCAAACCACCCACGCCAAGAAAGAAGAAAAAAAAAAAAAATGCTGTACACGCGACTGCGGAGACAAATGAAAATGAAAATATACTAAAAGATTTGATAAGATTTGAAAAGACACTTCTAAATCTTATTTTAGTTATTTTCATTGTGAGTGCACACACACACACACACACACACACACACACACACACACACACACACACACACACACACACACACACACACACACACACACACACACACATTTCATGAATAAATCCATGTGTAGAAGCTCATTGGCTGGGAAAATATGTATGAACTTACATACAAACATACACATACGCTCATGAATATCTCCATAAAACATATGTGTCTACACACATACTCATATATTAATGCCTCGGCACATGCAAACATGTACACAACCCAAGATTTATTTGCGGCACATTTTGCAGACCTGGAATGCCAACACAGAAGTTCTCACCAGAGAGAGAGAGAGAGAGAGAGAGAGAGAGAGAGAGAGAGAGAGAGAGAGAGAGAGAGAGAGAGAGAGAGAGAGAGAGAGAGAGAGAGAGAGAGAGAGAGAGAGAGAGAGAGAGAGAGAGAGAGAGAATCGGTCATCAGCTCGAGACTGGTATCTTGATGAAAAGAAGAAAAAAAGAGAGGTGCCTTGGGAGACATAAACTCTCACCTCTTTCCTTCCCAATCCTGCGCACCACCCCCACCTCTCGCCAGATCGTCCCCATCGCTCTCGTAGTTTCAATTTCCAGTAATGTTCGCTCCGCCGAGGTCCGCTGGGACAGTTTGTGTGCTGCCAGCGGGACAGTAACTTATCAATAAATGATATGAAGGTATAGAAAAAACACTTTTTACATCAGGGAATGTGATAGTTTACTGATAATCATTATGATCTAGAAGTGTACGAGGATAGGTAAGGTTGTATAAGAATTCATGATAGTAATACTGCAGTAGTACAGGTAGAGAACTCTTAAAAATGTCACAAGATATTAGATTAATGAAGAATAAAGTCAAGGTAGCGGATGTGACGAGAATGTTAGATTCCATTAGAATTTAAAGTACTTTTGATTGATGTTGGTGGTAATGGAACAAAACAGATATTATGTGTTGACGTTCATATCAAATCAGTGTTCTCATTAGTGAGAATGTTAAAATGCTACGTTAAAATCTATTGCAATTTATAAGGTGCTCATAATACTCTTTCGCCACGATCAGGTCACATATAACGCTGTTGATATACTTCGCTTCATTTAAATCTACTTTCACTAACACCAATAAGGTCCAAATCACCTCTTCCATAAAAAAAAAATCAATAAAGAAATATATCATGGTTGCACATAACACTCGAGATATTGTAATGTGAAAAAATATTAATGAAAAAAAACTGAAATAATACAAACATATATAAAATTATGTTCCTGTTTGTGTTCCCTCTTTTGTCTCCTCTTCGCTACAACGCAACAGAGACTTCGTTGCACTCACACATGATAAAGTGCTTAAAACACTAATGAGATGCCAAATGCTCTGAGCTCGAAAACTCCCAATTCGTTATGGCTTAAAAACATCAGCGGTATTATCATTATATCACACACAAACACACACACACACACACACACACACACACACGTACACACACACTCACGTACATATGTTTTTTTTTTCTTTTGTACCAGGACTTATACTTAACCTATGGATGAAACTGCAGGAATATTTTTTACAGTATTAAAAATAATGGTAACATAAACATTCACTTTCCCAACTACTTTTGCATTCATAAACTATCTTTCTGTAAAGTTACTTATTAATTATGCTACATCTTTGTTTATTCTTGATTATATTCTTATTTATTTTACAGAGAGAGAGAGAGAGAGAGAGAGAGAGAGAGAGAGAGAGAGAGAGAGAGAGAGAGAGAGAGAGAGAGAGAGAGAGAGAGAGAGAGAGAGAGAGAGAGAGAGAGAGAGGGAGGGAGGGAGGCAGGATAAGAGAAGAATAAAAAATCCTTACTTCATATGCTGTTCCAAGTTTACATTTACATTATTAATCATCATATAATTTGATAACACGCTATTATAATCACAACGTATTAGCATGAGATTCACGCTCGAACACACACACACACACACACA
Organism: Portunus trituberculatus; assembly: GCF_017591435.1. NCBI lineage: Eukaryota > Metazoa > Arthropoda > Malacostraca > Decapoda > Portunidae > Portunus > Portunus trituberculatus. Next base: position 4,398,217 of record NC_059294.1, on the reverse strand, counting down.
CACACACACACACACACACACACACACACACACACACACACACACACACACACAGTCACAAACAGCACAATACCCTTTCATTATACATTTCTCAAGACAATAAAGTCGAATGCATGTCACAATACACTCCCCCTCGCGACAAGAGTACCTGGCTGGTGGCTGTTGGGGAGAACCCGCGCACCCTCCAGGCTCTGCTACCGACCGGAATATCTTGGGGCTACTCGAGTCTAAACCCTGAAATGAGGCTCTTCTAGAGTTGTTCTTAAACTCTTCTGACACTTAAGTCTTCAAGTAACCACCGAGTCTTTCAAATCTTATTTCTTTTCCATGCCGTACTCTTCCTACCGACTCCTAACTTCTCTTTTCTTACTTCTTTGTGTCTTACTAACTCTATACGCATCATCCTTTTCCCGTCCACACCTTCAACTTTACTATTCAAGAGCAAATTAATGTTTTCTTTTTTTTTTCAAGAGTACTCGTATACAATTTTACACGAATCCAGGCAGTGTACTCCACTCCTATTGTACTCCTTACGTTTTTCATTCCCCCAGCAATTCCTTAAAGTAGCCCCACAGTTCGCATAGTCTTGCTCCTCCTGTACTCAGAGCCTCCCCTCAAGCACGCTCTTCCTGCACCTCCGCCAAGTAAGGGTACGATTCCTGGCGCATTCATTCCTCCGCGTTTTCTCTCCTTCAGCCGGCAGCGTTCACACTCGACTAGCAGGCAGAACCTGACTCGGCGAAGTAATTTTTTTCCGTGTGTGTGTGTGTGTGTGTGTGTGTGTGTGTGTGTGTGTGTGTGTGTGTGTGTGTGTGTGTGTGTGTGTGTGTGTGTCAAAGTAGCTTCTCGTGTTTCAGGGGCAGGAGCGGAGAAAAAAAAGTTATGAGTGCTCTACGTGCTTTCCAATGGACTGATTTTTTTTATTCACCCTCTATTCTCTCTAGATTTGTTCTCATTAATTATATACGCTCATTAAAATTGCCAGGCCACGGAAGAGAAAGAAAATGGATTCCACAATGAAGAGGTGGAGAAAATGTTATCCTGACTCTTGAATGTGACCGTCTCGTGGAAGGTACCGTGGTCGAAAGAAAACGAAGGACATATTAACTCCAGATAAAAAAAAAGAAAAAAAAAAATGTTAAGATGTCTTCTTCATTTTCTTCCTTCTTTCTCTTATTCTGGAAACACAAAAGGGTGTATCTAAATAGGCAACACAGACGGCTCGCGTCTGTTTACCAGGCGAAAATGGAGTTTATGCTGCTAACAGGGTGACGCAGATACTTCAGAATACATCAGGAGGGGAGACGAGGAGAAAAAAAAAATGTGTGGACGGTAACCAGTGTAAAGGAGGGGAAAATTTTAAATGCTGGCATGGAGAACAGTTAAATTTCATGCTGAACTAAGGAACACCATTAAACAGAGCTTACAATGACAATAACTACGTGCGAAAGTTATTAAACCCTCAGTAATATTATTTAAATTACCTTTACTTCACAATTTCATCTGGCGTGACTTTAGAATTTCCAGTTCTTTGCAGAAGTGGGCCACAGTTTTATTGCGTTGGTTCCGGTTAAACAAGGCGAGTGTCAGAATGGGAGGCAAGAGGTAACATTTGAAGGAAAGATAATAAATGCTGAAGGGAAAGAGAGGGAGAAGGGAAGAGAGAGGAGGAGAAAGATAGAAAGGGAAACGATATCGGAGAGTTTTAGATGATAAGAGACTCCATACCAAGGCAGTGTTTACTTCAATCAGTACTCGAGTGGTGCTTCAAGGTTTCAGAGTTCATGGAGCGATGAGCCAAGAGCTACATGGAACATCCAAGGAGAAAATGAGGGAGATTGAGTTAATAGGAAAGAAAAGAAAGAAGCCAAAAGGGAAATGTGGTTTGATCATATAGAACAAATCTTATAAAAAAAATCATACCGAAAATGTTTAATGCAATGTCATTAGTCAGTTTCAAAATGGACGCTGATAAAAATTATCACTACAACTACTACTATTACTACTACTACTATTTCTACTACTATTACTACTACTACTACTACTACTACTACTACTACTACTACTACTACTACTACTACTAGTAATAATAATAATGAATATATCAAAAGTGATGTCTGAAGAAAGAAATGGCAGGTATTGCGGTGAAGAAAGAATATGAAAGGAATGAAACAAAAGCAATTTTGCAAATGAAGCATTCTTCATACACACACACACACACACACACACACACACACACACACACACACACAGAGAGAAGATATGTAGAGGAAAAAGACAAGCAGTGCAGTGAAGCAAACAAAAATAGTTTAATATTGCGATATAACCAAGCAGATGAAATTAATATATGAATTGCGGTGAAGAAAGAATATGAAAGGAATGAAACAAAAGCAATTTTGCAAATGAAGCATTCTTCATACACACACACACACACACACACACACACACACACACACACACACACACACAGAGAAGATATGTAGAGGAAAAAGACAAGCAGTGCAGTGAAGCAAACAAAAATAGTTTAATATTGCGATATAACCAAGCAGATGAAATTAATATATGAACACACACACAAAAAAAAAAAAAAAATGAAAAGAAGGGAAGCAGTTTTGATGAGAATTTTCAAGAATTGTTTGGAACATGATCGCCGTAATGAGCACACATTCACTTAATAACCACTTGGTGACACATAAAGACGCAGACACTCTAGAAATTAAAGAAACTTATTGATTACTGAATTTATTAAAATGATGAAGCTCCTTTCGCACAGAGTTAGCAAACTGATTTTCTGTAGATAAAAGCAGACTAAGAAAACCGAAAATCGTTGAAAGACTGCATGATAAGACAGTATTAGCTGGAAATTTAAGAAAATAAAAGGGAAATCCGTCAGAATATTAACTTGACTGAGGAATAAACATAAAAAAAATGATAAAAAAACATGATTAACTGGTTCGTATGAAACAAGAACGCAGCAACATAAAAAAAAAAAAATTGGTTTAACAAATACCTGAGCAAAATTTCGGGATTGAATATAGAAGTGCATTAAATAGTGTTCCCTGGGGAGATAATGCAATAAGACGGGAAATATTTGAGGATATTACTTTTTAACATGTCAACGGAGCAAACACGACGCAGCACTATGAGCGATTTCCATTACTTATTGATGCAGGATTTCAGCAGATTCGTTGAACAGACAAGCGTGACTGGGAGCAAAATCGTTCTGATATTGGTATCAGGTGAATGATCACTGCACCTTTGTGTTGCCCACCTCTACACATGTAGTTTTGAGATTATAGAAGGAAACTTGAGATGTTGCAAGGCTTTCGTACTTTTAAAATCTTGAAAAAAAAGACTATATGAATAGTCCACCTTTATAGTTTTATTGCTGTAATTGCTTATATGACTTAAACATATAACATATGAAAAAAATACACACGAGACAGGCATTGCCGAGAGCACATCCGCGTGTGTATAAGACTCTAAGGTAGTATAATGGACATACCCTACGGAAATGACGCTGGTATAACAATGTAAGTGGTTGTAATGAAGATGAAACTAAATCGTATATCAATATATACATATCAAGACCAATTAGTGAATTTTACAGATGGTCATGAAGATCAATGCTCTCAGTCAATACAAGAAGTTTGTATTAAAAGTGTCAAGAACATTAAAAATTCATTATATACATATACATATGCAATGAGTACAACTGTTCCCTTGTGTTTCTGAGACAAAAGGGAAAAGAAAAAGATTTGTAGCAGTCAGGAATATGCATTCATTTATGTGTATTATTGGTGGAATAAATGCTTCAATAAATATGATTACGTTGATTTGTAGATAAGATCATTTGTATTTGTACATCAAAACTCAATAGTTGTTTCATGTTACTTGCTCACCTTCCTTGCCTTACCCCTTCTATTCTCAGCCCCACCTTCCCCTACTTCTCTCTCTCTCTCTCTCTCTCTCTCTCTCTCTCTCTCTCTCTCTCTCTCTCTCTCTCTCTCTCTTTCATAAAAGAGAAGAAAGAGGAGGAGGATGATAAGGAAGAGGAGGAAGAGGAGGAAAAAATGTATCTCTCACACTCTGTTGCAGCATCATTAAAAACCTGAATGTTCAGTGGAAAAATACGTGACTTGTGTGTACCCGCCATATGCGTGTAATAGCCAAGCTTGGTCGCATTAACTTAGTAATATACAGGACACTTTCGGCTCCCGCTTCCTCCTTGGTAAATATACGAGATTGGAATCATTATTAATTGATGCGACGATTCTTTTTTTACATTCCTCGGGAAACAAGTTGTATGGAGGAAGGCATTTGCATTATTTATGTTCTTTTTAAAATAAAACGCTTTGTATTTCAAAATAACCAACAAGAAATTATAAAATGTACTTGTCTTACTGGCAAAAAGATGCATTAATCTAATTTGTAATACGAGATTTACAATAAGCAAATAAGATGCTGGCAGTTGCATTCATATGATCAACGGTGACGAATTGAGTTAAATAAAGAACAGAAAAGTGAATTGATCGTACTCAGTGTTAAATCAAAATTGATAATATGAAACATAATCTTTGCCACTAACTCACTAAGAGGTCTGTATGTGTGTGTGTGTGTGTGTATGTGTGTATGTATGTGTGTATGTGTGTGTGTGTGTGTGTGTGTACGTGTGTGTGTACGTGTGTGTGTGTGTGTGTGTGTGTGTGTGTGTGTGTGTGTGTGTGTGTGTGTGTGTGTGTGTGTGTGTGTGTGTGTGTGTGTGTGTGTGTGTGTGTGTGTGTGATACAGGACACAATTCTAGAATCATACTTTGTCGCTTTCTGGGAAAGCCACTCAGGTGATTGCATAAAGTGTCAAATAATATATAATCGTATTATAATGTAACACTCTTCCTACTTTGGCTTCGTGTCTTCCTCCCTTCTTATCTCCCTCCGTCCCTATTACTTTCCCTGTTCCTCCCCCTCCTCCCCTCTCTCTCTCTCTCTCTCTCTCTCTCTCTCTCTCTCTCTCTCTCTCTCTCTCTCTCTCTCTCTCTGTTTCTCTCCCTCTGGAACACTAGTTGTCAACTCTTTCATTTTACGATTTTACGAAGAATGTGTGTGTGTGTGTGTGTGTGTGTGTGTGTGTGTGTGTGTGTGTGTGTGTGTGTGTGTGTGTGTGTGTGTGTGTGTGTGTGTGTGTGTGTGTGTGTGTGTGTACAAGTATGTATCTATGTATGTATGTATGTACGCATGATAGGCACCTACTTCAACACCCTTTAACTTGAAAATATAAAGAGGAAAACCTCCGTTTGTGTTGCTGTGCTCGCACCATCTATGAAGCCTACCACTCTATACCTGCCTCTTCCTGCTATCGCCCTCCTCACTCGTCTCGGATACTTGACCAGACGTAAACAAAACCTTTAGAGGCACCGCACCGCAACCTCCCCCACATCTTCTCATCCATCCTCCTCCTGAGCGTCTTCAAGTGACCTCTCTGACCTGCTGGTGGGGGGAGGGTTCACGAAAGATCGCAAGGGGCAGCACTGTGCGTGACTCGAAGACAGGGCGGCAATTAGCGATTACTTACATATTGTGAGCGTATTTATTGGCCATCGTCCCCCCAGCGAGCGTTACCTGTGATTAGTGCTGGTTTACGGGACACGATAAACTCTAAAATGTGCGAGCTAAAATGAGTTAAAAAATCCAGTCATTGGCTTCGGAAAATAGTTTACC
>NC_059294.1:4342500-4387500 GCF_017591435.1 Portunus trituberculatus | reverse complement strand
CGAGGAGATCAGTGAGGGCATACACGTCCTTCCCGCCAGCAGTATTTGAATTAGAGAAAGACAAATAGTGGCTCTAAGTTTGAAATCTGAGTTGAATTGTTAGAAAGAGTTGCCGTGAAAAATAAACAAATAAACACTGACACATATGTACACACGCAGACACACAGACATACAGGCACACACACACACACACACACACACACACACACATTATTAAACTCCACGAGTAAATACAACTCTATGCAAAATTTCCAACGGTTTCCTACTCAAAAAAAAATGCCAGAATAAAAATGTCGATAAACTTGTGTATTCATGTTTGTACTACACATTCTTCCAATAATGAATAAGTGAACAGCCACACGTGTTAAGAAGTCTTCCGAGTGAAGCAAATAAACTATAATAAAGATGTCTAAGCCAGAAAAGATAGAGGATGGATAAATTTTCTTGGATAAGCAGTAAAAACTGTTCAAGTGCAGAAGGACGGGAGAGAAGGAATAAACCGAACATGTTTTGAGAAGCTGCAACGAAAATCTTATGCAGAGAGTTGTTGTTAGTTGGATCGCGAGTGTGGTGAGGTGGAGGGAGAGCTACGGGAGTACAGGAGCAGGGCGTACTGGTAGTAAAACAAGTAGATGAACGGCATTACCTCACAGATGCAGTGACCCACGACCCCGCCGCCCCGTATCAGTTCTGCCTTCTGCCCCAAATGGACGCCTCCGCCTTAATCAGCTTTAATGTGATGCAAAATGTGGCTTCTCCTCAACTGTGAAGGTCTTAGCTGGTTCTGAACACGACTTCCTGCCTCTACTTACTGGCAATCATGGTCCTCATAAAACTAGATGAACCCATTAATATCTTGTTTGTCATTGTAACTATTTTCTTCTCTCTCTTCTCTTCTATCTCTTTTCTTCTTCTAATATTAGTACTACTATTGCTGCAGCTGCTGTTGTTACTATTGTTGTTGCTGCTACTACTACTACAACTACTGCTGCTGCTGCTGCTGCTACTACCACTACTACTGCTACTACTACTACTACTATTACTACTACTACTACTACTACTACTACTACTACTACTACTGCTATTACTTCTACTACTACTATTACGATTACTACTACTACTACTACTACTACTACTACTACTACTACTTCGATTACTACTACTACTACTACAACAACTACTACTACTACTACAACAACTACTACTACTACAACCACTACTACTACCATTGTTTCTGCTGCACTGCCATTGCTGTTACTGCTGCTGCTGCTGCTGCACCACCACTGCTGCTGCTGCTGCTGCTGCTGCCACTGCTGCCACCTGCACTGCACCACCACTGCTACTGCTGCTGCTGCTGCACAACAACTGCTGCCACTACCACCACCACCACCACCTGCTGCTGCTGCTGCTGCTGCTGCTGCTGCTGCACCTGCTGCACCACCACCACCACCACCACCACTGCTGCTGCTGCTGCTGCTGCTGCTGCTGCTGCACCACAACCATTACCACTACTGCCACTGCTACTACCACCTACTGTTATCACCACTCTATTACTGCTACTGATGCTGCTGTTAGTGCTACTGCTGCTGCTACTACCAATACTACTACTACTACTACTACTACTACTACTACTACTACTACTACTACTACTACTACTACTACTGCTACTACAGTTACTACTATTACTTTACTGTGCTTATCATTTCTATTACTTCTTATTTACCTTACTTTTATCGTTATGATCATTATTATTATCCGTTATTATTATTATTATTATTATTATTATTATTATTGTAATTGTTATTATTATTATTATTATCATTATTATTATCATTATTATTATTATTATTATTATTATTATTATTATTATTATTATCATCTCTACTATCATTATTATCATTATTATTACTATTATTATTATTATTATTATTATTATCATTATTATTATTAGTAGTAGTATTGGTAGTAGTTACAAGCAGTGGTTGTAGTGTGTATAATATCCTTACTTATAATTCCATTAGAATATAATTGGTTATTTGTACAAAGGCAAAATTCCCGACCACGAAATACCGCGGCGTTATAAAAACCACATGAGACGATCTCACAAAAACTGGTCTGGTCGTTTTCAATTCACTTAATTATATTTTGTGGCTTCAAGGCTGTAAACAAAAGTTAGTGACGGAAATAGTCGAGTATCAATGACAAACATTATACTTATTCACTGTATCGCTCACGCACCGGCTATTTCCTCCTTCTTCTTCCTCTTCTTCTTCTTACCTCTCTCTCTCTCTCTCTCTCTCTCTCTCTCTCTCTCTCTCTCTCTCTCTCTCTCTCTCTCTCTCTCTCTCTCTCTCTCTCTCTCTCTCTCTCTCTCTCTCTTTCTCTCCTCGGCGACACTTGTGGTACGTCTTGTTTGTGTCCTGACGTGTGGTAGGTATGCCAAGGAGATGCCTGGATTCCTTAATTATAAACGATGAATTGCTGCTATCCTGGAACTAATCAGTGTGTACGTAGTGGCTATCTCAGGTATAAAAAAAAAAAAACAATAACGGATGCACATCCTTCATATACACTTGCAAGGTCGACACAAAAGTTCACTCCAAGTTTTTTTTTTTTTTCTTTACATTTTTTTTCCACACATGATCTCATCACCAGAGATCATTTTCACACACTCATTTTTATCCATATACATTTTCTTTTCAATTATAGATTTTCAGATAGTTTTTTTTATGCATTTTTTATAACTATTGAAAATATCTTTATTCACAATAATTTCAATGTTTTCATGCGCCTTTTTTTCAGAAAAGGGAGAGGCAATTCACTAGGACGGTGCGCCACGTATGTAAGAAAATTCACAGATCAGACTCGCCTTGCGGGAAAAGTAAAATGAAAACTTTGCCGTATAATGGCAAGAAAACTTTTTTTTTTTACTTTTATTTCTAACGGCGTTCAAGACTGACCTTAATTACTAGCCTCAGGTTTTGGAATCTGATCCAAAAACCCACGTCACGTGTAGCTTGCACAGGCATTTAATTAGCGGAGCGCAAAAATTAAAGAAGGGAAAAAACAGTAGTTTCCACGCCGGGTTATTCAGGGAAAAGTTTCGACAAAGTTACATGCCGATGCAGAAAGGAACGGGACTACCACGATTTTCTCTACCACTCAAGAAACAAGCTGGGGACGAGAACCACCTCCCGGCACGTCCCGAGGGTCTGTCGGCAGGTAAACACGAGCTAACAAGACCACCTGCAGCACCCGGCAAAACCCTCCTTCCCGGCCGGGAGCGTGCCCCACACTGAGCTTCTCCGACGGGCAGCAGCTGCAGTCATCCCTGTCTCCCCGACTCTCGCCCTCCCACCGCCCTCGACTGCCCCCTCGTCTCTTACCAACCCCAGGCCCCTTTCCCCCGGCCTGCTTCCTCCACTTCTTCCACCACCATCAACACGTCCTCCTCCTCCTCCTCTTTCTCCTCCTACTCCTTCTCCTCCTCCTCTCCTTTCTCCAACTGTATTTGATCACCTTCTTCTAGGCTTCTTAGCTAACTGCTGGAGTGTGAGTGTGAGAGAATAAGTGGGGGCGAGGAAGGCTGGGTGATGCTGTGTGGGGGGCGGGAGGGCGGAGGTGTAGGAGGGAAGACTCGCTGAGGATGTATGCCTGTTTACTGGCGGTCAATTATGAATGAGAAGCAAAAAAGTGTAAATACATGCAAGACTCTCTAGACTCGGAATGTTTGTTCACAGACAGGTGGGGGGGAGGCGTGCACAGACAGTGGCCATAATAATTTGTATGACTTAATACAGGAATAAAATACAATCATGCATGACCCCAACAAACAAACAGACATATAAGTAAATGCAAAGCTATGCAGTCGAGCAGGTTGGCACCACACATACCTACAACTTTCTTCTTTAATTCGTTTTTATTTATTCATTTTTTGTGTGCGTGTTTAAACGAGAGAGAGAGAGAGAGAGAGAGAGAGAGAGAGAGAGAGAGAGAGAGAGAGAGAGAGAGAGTGCATGTGTGCATGTGTGTGTGTGTGTGTGTGTGTGTGTGTGTGTGTGTGTGTGTGTGTGTGTGTGTGTGTATGTGTGGTTATGCGCGGTGAGGCTCAGGTGTGCATGAGTTCCTCCAGACGCGCAGGTGTCTTGGTGTGTTGCTGAGTCAACATCAAATATATTCTAGACGTCACGTGGCGGACTGTTCTTTTTCTTCCCATTCTAACTTACTTGAGCACAAACGTGACCTTGAATATCGTGCATCCCTCTAATGACTTATGAGGAGGAGCTACGTACACGTCCCTGCTCCATCTCCATAGATAGTATTCTCTACACTATTTATTTTTCACTTTGACTCTTAGTAAATTGAGAAGGTGGTCTAAATATCCTTAGAACATTGTCCCCTAAAATACCACATGAAGTTGGCATGCATTTTACTATCCTTTGTTGATTCTTACACTATTTAATCTACAAGAAAATGTTAAGATTAAGTTAAAGCACGTGAAAACTTGTGAAATTTGTTTCATAAAGTCTCATATATTGATAAAAATTGCATAGTTATTAGAAATGATAAAATTTTCTAGTGTTTCACTAATTTTGTATATGAATAAGAACAGGTGAGGACAGTGCCTACGAAATATCCCGTATGACAGCGTTCAGTTTATAAATCTCGTTTTAACAATCGGTGCTCCAGCTTCATTTATAATGAATATACTTACTTATTTTTTTTATGAATTTAAACTATGAAAAGTGCCATATGAACTTTCACTACTGCCTCTAAAACTTTTCCAAAGACAACTTTCTGAACACAAATTCCATTGCTTATAACAGTTACTCCTCTTCCATATATAGTGAAGCTATATAAATGAGAATTCTTAACCATGAGTGATGCAACTGACTTTCCTTTCTGAGTTTCCGTCAGTGTCTCAAAAATCTCCTGGAATTTCCTTTCACTGCGGTATGCAACAAAAATAAAACCAATATGTCGTATCTTTGTATGACTCTAAAAGAAATGAGGAGATAAAAGAATATTTATTTTCCAATTGTTTTCCAATACGATGTTTAGAGGTGACTGGTGGAAAATGAAAAAAAAAATCTCTTTGTAGTTAGTGACAGAGGAATGATGGACTAAACAACAGTGAAAGGGTTAGTGGTCAATCAGCTATTTCTTTATATATACCAAAATAAACAAATATTCAAATAGGCAAAAGAATAATCACATAATTTAAGTTGATGATTTAATGTATATTTCATTATGATTTAAAATTAGAAAAGGAATCATAAAAGTCATTCATAGGCTGACCTGACCCTCAACTTAAGGAATTTCACTCTCACAAGAGACAGGATTCACCTCTCTGGTTTTTGCAGGATCAGATGAGGACAGGCGTTGTTTATCCTGCTGACTGATGAGTGAGGCCAGATACATGAAACACGCACACTTGACTGTCCGTGTTAATTGCTAAGATGTAAAGAGCGGGGCCCAGTATTTATGTTATCAAGGTGTGTGTATCGTCGCCTCTTTCATTGTTTGTATGTTGTTATTGTGCTTTTACATGTACACTTTACATTATACACTCTCATTTACATATACAATTTCAACTATGTCTATCGACTTCTACCTTTCCTTCATGCTGGAATTTTGCCTACATTCAGCCTGTTCCTAAAAAGGGTGACCGTTCCAATCCCCCAAATTACCGTCCTATTGCTTTAATCTCTTGTTTGTCTAAAGTTTTTGAATTTATCCTCAATAGGAAGATTCTTAAACATCTGTCACTTCACAATCTTCTGTCTGATCGCCAGTATGGCTTCCGTCAAGGTCGCTCTACTGGTGATCTGGCGTTCCTTACTGAGTTTTGGTTATCCTCTTTCAGAGATTCCGATGAAACTTTTGCTGTTGCGTTAGACATCTTTTGAGAGAGTATGGCACAAAGCTTTGCTTTAATTTTAAATCCGCCTTCTTACGGTTTGTATCCTTTTCTCACCATCTTTATCTCAAGTTTCCTTTTCTACAGTTCTACTGCAGCCATAGTAGACGGCCACCGTTCTTCTAAACCCATGGTGTTCCTCAGAGATCTCTCCTATCGTCCACTCTCTTTCTATTATTCACTGATGATTTAAACCAATCTTCTTGCCCTATCCACCCCTACGCGATGAAACCACCCTACATATTTCCAGGTCTTCTCAGAGACGACCAACTCTTCAAGGAGTCAACAGATCACGCAGGAACGCCACAGAACGCTTGACTTCTGATTTTCCTAAGATTTCTGATTGGGGCAGAGAAAATTCAGTAGTGTTCAATAGCTCAAAAACTCAATTCTTCCATTTATAATAATAATAATAAAATAATAATAATAATAATGATAATAATATTAATAATAATAACAATAATAATAATAACAATAATAATAATAATAACAGTAATAATAATAACAATAACAATAACAATAATAGCAATAATAGTAATAATGATAATGTTAATGACAGTATTCCTGTTACTACTACTACTACTACTACTACTACTACTACTACTACTACTACTACTACTACTACTACTACTACTACTACTACTACTACTACTAGTACTATTACTACTACAACTACTACTAAACTTATGTATTCATTGATCTATATATCTATCTTTGTCGTTGTCAGTGAAATGTACCAGAATTAAGAATCTTCAACATTGCCTTTCCTGAAAATGGATTCCATAAAACTATATCAAAGTAGCGTCACACACTGATCGACTAACGCTCTATAGTGCATTATGATATAACACAGCATTGCCATTGCCACCACTACAGCCAATAGGGACAACAAATCCATCTTGTATAATAGAACGTCACGCTGAAAATTCAAAACATCTTCAGATTTTGCAACAAAAAGAAAAGCTGTTTTATAATACCGATAGCAATAACCAAAAGAACAAAGAACATTAACTATTATGTATGTTGCCATAGTGCCAACCTATTTGGTAAATTCTAATGCATTAAATTTCGCCTACAATATGAAATTCATTTTGGCCTAAGAGCTAATTAAAACATATCAAAACATACTAAAAAATATTAAGTCAAGATCCGATGGTCGAGATGAGTAAGAACTAAAATGACGGAAGTGGTCCTCAAACACCCAGCTCCTTTTTGTTATTTTTTTTCTTAATCATCTCTTAAAAAATAATGATAAAAATGTAACATTATTATTAAGATGCTTTGCAGACATTGTAGGCATTATAAGTTTTAATTTCCACGAATTCAACAGATAGATCCAAAGGAGCTTCCACTGCATGATAACGAATGCCTGATTTAACACGAATAAACTGTATGTGTCCCGACCACTACAAAGAACGATTCACGAAGCAATGTAGGAAAGAAAATAATTTGTTTCCTAATTTTTTCGACCCATCAAATTATAACAAACCACAGTGTCGTGATCAGCAACATGGAAACAACAACACACAATGAGATGAAAGACATGACAGTACTTCCACATTTCATTGTCTGTGACATCATCTGTTCACTAAAGCACATCGACTCCATGGTTGGAGGGTTTTCCTTAAAACAAGAAAAAAAAAAATGGTGTCTTTCTTGTTTACTATTGCATTTATCCAACTATACATATATATATATATATATATATATATATATATATATATATATATATATATATATATATATATATATATATATTCGTTATCGCTGGTATCACACATGTAATCCGTCCATCATGCGTTGCATCTCTTCCCTTTTAGCCAGCAGGACATGTTGATGAAACTGCTTGATTGGCGGACCGCTGGCGATGTTGATGGAGTGTTGAGCAACCGAGGTATGGCCAAGGTCATGTTTCCACACTCCATCAGCAACTTCTCCGTCTCTTCCACCTCCCCCAGAGTCAACTTGGCGGCACTTCTTATCGCCAAAGCCGCCACATCAGTAGCTAGTGCAGGTCTCGCCCCACTCGTACCTCCGTCCAACCCACGCGAATCGCTGTTAACCGCTGCCTTGCGTCCACAGGTCTCTACAATAGGGTCTTTGCCCTCACCTTCCTCCACTTTCCGGCAGTGTAGCTCCAGACTAGTCCTCAACATCTGAACCGGCCACGGGGCTCTCCACCTGCTCCTCAGAAACTTCATGGAGCAGCGGCATGGTTTCCCCACGTACCTTAATTTGCATCCTTCCGAGGTCTACACACCCTGCACTCTGAACCAGGATATGCACCCCCAGCATGCAGGAATCTTTCATGTCGGCTAGGAAGACTGGTAGCTCTTCCTGGACGCCAACCACCGCAATCTTGGACATCACGGGGCCGCGTAACGTTGTACAGTGGCCAGATACACCACATAGCTGCCAGTCTGACAAATTGGAGGTCTTGAGCTGCCACCACTTCTTCCCTGACGAAGGTCTTTGGTGCACCAATGTCCACCACCAGACGACATAGGCGGCCGTCCACTGCGCTCGACACTCGGACTGCAGGAGCAGTGGTACTACACAAATGGGGGCTTGGGAAGACTCGGCTAGGGAGTGGCTTGTACTACCAGCCTAGCCGTGTTTCTCCCCCCACTATCACAACGTCTTGGAGCTGCTGGCTGGCAGAGCAACAGTGGTCCAATTTTCTGCAGTTCTCGCAACAGGCCATGACGGGAGAACGTATGCGCACATCCTCCAGCGAAAACGTCACTCCAACTGTGGCCACGCTGGCCACACTTCCAGCAGAGACCACTAAACTCACCTGAGCGGGTGACTCTTCTCTGCTGAATTTGGGTGCGGCGAGCAGCGTGGCTATATAGGCAAGGTGGTGGTGTTAGGTTACTTGGGTTGCTCCATATGCGGTCGCTCCCCCTGTAGTGTACAGGAAGGCGTCAAACTCCACTGCCTTCGCCGTGGAGTTTGACACATCTACTGAGTGCGACTACTTTACATCGATCTTCACCTCCTGGTTCCTCAGTGCATTTATGAAAGCATCATGGGAGAGCACCATCACCATCTTCTCTGGGGCTGTTGAATAAGCATGCCGCACCAGCGATTCCACAGACTGCGCCAGCTGTGGTAATGACTCACCTGGCTGATGCATCTTTAGCTCTTTGGCTGCTCCCAGTACACCTCAGCCAGGGACACGCTGCCAAAGTCCCTCTTCAGTGCCTCTGCAACTGTAGTGTACGACGTTCGCTGGCTTGCCGTCATGTGTGCCAAGATCTCCAACGCTGGCTGGCACAAGCTGGCCATCAACTGCATCGCCTTATCTTGAGTGTTCCAGCCCTGTCCTTGGGTGAGCAGCTCAAACTGTACCGGGTAAGGCTCCCAGGCTACCTGTTCACCAAACTGCCGGTTTTCGTAGGACAGGTGCTCCACCTGCAAACCAGGGAGAGACAGCAACGGAGGTAGGTGGTGAATGAAAGTGTGGTGGGGATGATGGCAGCATCTTCAAGCGGCGCGTACCATGGATGCGTCGGCTGCGCCCCTCTGCCTGCATAGCCGCAGAAGCTGAGGTCCCCAAGTTTTGTGCATGCGTAGGAAAAACTCTGCCCTGCTGGCTCAGGACACTCAGGCCGCCTCCACACGCCAACAGATTGCTTCCCGAGAGAGCGCCGCAGTCTCATCATCTCCATTTTTTCTACCTTGGTCTCGACGGCTTCAGTGCGTCCTTCTTACTATTATTTCACTGCCACCAGCTCCTTTGACAGGTCGCGCCGAAGCTGTTCACAATGTTCTACCGAGAACTGTCTTGCTTCCCCCACCGCTAGTCGCATTTCCTCCCGCATCAAATCCATTTTTAGTGCCATTCCACTCCATTCCTGTTTCATTTCACTTGTTTCCTGTGCCACTTCCTTAATTCTATGTGTGAACCCAGCGATCAAGTTTTCCAGTTTTTCCAATTCCTGCTCACTGTCTTTTAGCCTTTCACTGCCTCTTGGTTCTGAATCAGCAGTGATGCGTTCGTGCCCCGTACTCCATTAGTCGAAACTTCATCGCTTGTATCACACTACTATCACAAACTGTTACGACGCCAGTCTTCACAGCTTCCATAGCCACAACAGGATCACTTACCACAATAGCTATCCACAAGAGACAAGTAGCAGGGCAGTGTGTGTGTGTGTGTGTGTGTGTGTGTGTGTGTGTGTGTGTGTGTGTGTGTGTGTGTGTGTGTGTGTGTGTGTGTGTGTGTGTGTGTGTGTGTTGTGTGTTGTGTGCGTGTATATGTGCAAGTATAATTCTGCATCTAAATCTGTATCGAATTTATAATATAGAAAATACTGCTCAAAAAATGACTTGGACTGAAATGGGCTGCCGCTTGTCTTGCATTAACACTTCTTTAAAATATAACATATAAGGCATAATGAAATGCTTCAAAATGTCCAAATATTATTATCATCATTATTACTAATCATTATTGTTTTCATCATTATTATTATTATCATTATCATCATCATCATTATTACTAATCATTATTGTTTTCATCATTATTATTATTATCATTATTATTATCATCATCATCATTATTACTAATCATTATTGTTTTCATCATTATTATTATTATCATTATTATTATCATCATCATTATTACTAATCGTTATTGTTTTCATCATCATTATTATTATTATTATTACTATTATTATTATTATTATTATTATTAATATTATCATCATCATCATCATCATCATCATCATCATCATCGTTATTATCATTATCATTATTATCATTGTTATTTTTATTATTATCATTATTATTATTCAAAAGTTGTAGTATTAATAGTAGTCGTAGTAGTACTAATAGTAGTAGTAGAAGATGCAGTAGAAATAGAAGTAGAAATAGTAGTAGAAGTAGAAGTAGAAGTAGTAGTATTTGAAGTAGCAGCAGCAGCAGTTGCAGCAGTAGCAGCAAGAACAGCAGTAGCAGCAACAACAAAAGCAGCATCAGCAACAGAAGCAAAAATTCTGGCTTTTCTATTCTTTGTGGCAATTTTCTTTGGAAGAGTTGTGTCAATATAATGCTTAATAATTATGAAAGCCATGATGAACACTTAGCATGAAATAGGAGTTACACACATCGAGAGTCAGTTAAAATCTTAATAGTATACATATTCACCAATGATAGTCGTTGTGGCCATGACTTGGCTTTTTTATGTGTCTCGATATTCCTTTAGATTCCAGATTTCCATGAACTTATAACTTATGATTGAATAAACCATGAGTTAGTAGTAAGCATTGTGAAAGAAAGGACATTAAATTCTTCCTTTATTTTGAATATAAAACATTCAAGTCTAGTATAGTTTATCATCAATTGCTGGGAAGTGTCAGATGAAAAACAAGTATTGCATGATATTGCTATAGATTTTGGTACAGTAGAACCATGCGTGCTTTGGTGTCCGAGGGATCTCCAAGCGCACGGTTTTGAATCCTGTCCACGGTCCGAGTGTAGGTTGGGCTTTCTCACTCGGAGCAACGGTTTCCTAGCGGGTGAGCTTTGAGATAGGAGGTACCCCAAAAAAGTATCCCCTATAGCACATAGATTCCCGTGAAAAGCCCACATGGTATAAATAAATTAAAAAAAAAAAAAAGTCACCATGTGAGAAACGCTTACTTAACGTGACACACGGTAATATTAGTGAAGGCTTTTTCAGAACCTCACTTATAACTTGTCATCATTACTCTCCATTAGGGAAATTGAAATGGTATATTCCCTATTTGAAACTGGTTGTTTACTCCTTCATGCTCATAATGACAGAACTGTGACGCCGTATCATAAAACACCTTGGCAATAATATCTTCACAACTCATCTCTGTCACTTTACCATATTTTACAACTCATCTCTATCAGTTTAGCGTATTTTACAACTCATCTCTACCATTTCTATCAGTTTAGCATATTTTACTATGAAGAGAGAGAGAGAGAGAGAGAGAGAGAGAGAGAGAGAGAGAGAGAGAGAGAGAGAGAGAGAGAGATTTGATTAAGTAACATTACTTTTTTAAGCTATTATTTAATATGCGTCCTTAATAAGTAGTTCTTTTCTGGATGGAAACATTTAAGTCAGCGAGATCTTAGATTAAAATGGTTACTCTTACAAACAAATTTTCTGGAGTGGCTACACAGAAAACGAAACCCTTCGATGGGTAACAAATTTATATAATAATAATAATAATAATAATATTTAATAATGATAATATTTTCTTTTCATAATGTCACATACAATTATCACAGCTAGATAATGATTTGTGTATTAAAAAAAAATTGATTTCCTCTGTATTATTTTTTTCTCTTTTGATGGTGTAAGCAGGAAAATGCTAAACATAATGAAGTGATCCGCTATTAAATCGACACAGGTGATGAAAAAAATAATAGTAAAATGGATCAGGACGCTTACATTTATGTCTAAAAAAATAAATAAAAAATAAATAAAATAAATAAATAGAAAAATATATTTAATGAAATTTCTTTACGCTTTCTCAAACATGTGCGCGAACACTCCCTTGCTTGTGCACGCTGACACACACACACACACACACACACACACACACACACACACACACACATTGTAGAATGGAATGTGATATACACATAGAGAGAGAGAGAGAGAGAGAGAGAGAGAGAGAGAGAGAGAGAGAGAGAGAGAGAGAGAGAGAGAGAGAGAGAGAGACTCACACAAAACAAATACAGTTTCTAGCAAGAGGAAAGAAAAGTGAGATAGGCGTAAAAGAAACACCGCACCAACCACTACCCATCCTTTCACCCACACCTCAGTAAGGCTCCACACTCCCCTACTACCGCATCGCCCCCAACAAACACAGCGACAATAGCGCACGAAAAGAATAGTGGAAGCTACGAGGATGACATAAACAATGCAGTATCGGCGTCAAGGGGGTTCCTGGTAACTTGTATCCCTAATCAATACTTTTCCAGCCCCTAAAGTGCCTTAGTCTCACCTGGCCCCTCCTAGTGAAAGAAGAGGCACGGGCAAGACAACTAAGAAGACTATAACTGACAGTAAAAAGAAGTTGACATACTTTGTGTATTGATTTCCCAACTAAGGAATTCTTCTCACGTGAGGGAGGGCATGTTAATAACAGCAGAGAGAGAGAGAGAGAGAGAGAGAGAGAGAGAGAGAGAGAGAGAGAGAGAGAACGTGACACAGAAAACAACAACCAAAAACTATTTAAACTTCATAAAGAACTTGTCCCTTTAGTTGAGTAAAACAAGTACAAGGAAGGAAGTAGAGCGGATGAGGAAAAGAAAGGCAAGGCAAGGTGACTTGGTGGAAGGGTGGAAGTCGCTGGGGAGCAAGAGTATGCGGGGGAAAGGAGGGTGGAGGGGGTATAACGTGCAACTAAGAGGTACCAGGGAGGGGAATGATGAATCGCCATCCAGGGTCACCACTCCTCGTCTGGTATGCTTAGTGTGGCCCGCGTGATCTGAGTGAGTGCAGCGCGTCCACGAAAGGCCATGAGAAAACAGGTCCTGGAAACTAGAGTAAACACAAATACACAATACAGTCTTCAGTCACGCTTTGCCTCATCAGCGTTCGTGTGTCTGATATTCTTGTGACAGTGTGTACAAAAGTGGCCTTGATGTTTACACTAGAAAGTTTTGATAAGTGTTACTGTGGTGGTAGTAGCTTCAAGATATGAGACAATTAAATACATTCATCTCTTTGGATGGCAGAAAATTTCAACCTTTACTTGCGGCCATAATATCAGCAGCAGGTACGTGAACTAACACACGAATCTAAGAATGTAAGGTAAGCTCCAACAAATAAATAGGTATACACGCGTTAGTCCCTACATGTGAATTTTCTTTCTTTTTTTATTTCACTCTGTTCTGATCTTTTCACGATAGATAGAAGCACAAGCCCCTTTCTCTGGGTGGAACACGTGAAAGGTTCAATACTGACCTGCTACTGGCTGATAGCGTTTACTTAAAAGCGTGCAATATACAGTGCTTCATTATTTCTTTATCAATATACAAGCTATTTGCTTTGAGTACATGAACACAACACAACACAACACAACACAACACACACACACACACACACACACACACACACACACACACACACACACACACACACACACACACACACACATACACATACACATACACACACACATACACACACAAACACACACACACACACACACACACATAATATTTGGCCTGGATGAGGGATTCGAGGGATTAGCAGTAACATGCGAAGGGTAATCACTATTTAGGATAGCCAGTGTCTATCAAGTCCCCAAAACAAGTTGATACCCTCCGCCAGACCTCGGAACACCGTCGGCCAATAGGGAAAGAACCCTGGGTCTGCCAAGCTCCGCCGTGAGGGAGGGGCTTGTGCCATGAACAGTGTACTATAATACTACGCTCCCTCACAAACTTCCGTTCCTCATTTCTTCCTTCTACTACTAAAAGACATGCATTTCAGAAAAAAAAAACATCTGGAAATATTTAGAAAAACTGAAAATCAAGAGATCTGGGGTGGAAAAGTCTTGGTGTGTGTCCGATACCGTCATGGTGGGACTCTGGGCGAGGATTGAAGCAGCCTTTTTGGGGCGCTATCTATCTATGCTGGTGATAAATTCTGGCTTTCCTTCACTTTATGAGTCTGGACACACTAGGGGTGCTGTTACATATTGATATGCAGACCGTCAGGAAAACAGGGAGGAGGTGCATATTGGCCCGTGAATTAGGTTTATAATTCATTATAAAAATCACGACAAGAAAGAAGACGCTCAGCCTGAAATACACTTAATTTTTCTTGGCGCGCCATATACGATAGCGAACACTCAAAACAGACAAAAAAAAAAAAAAAAATGAATCAAGTAAGTGAAGCAATATACAAGAAGCCAAGCTTTCCTCTATGAGTTTCGGTCACTGCAGAAGTAACAAGACCGCCAAATTTCAGAAAATATACTGGTTTTCATTCCAATCAATAGGATAAAGATCTGTATAATGCATATGTGAGACCATTCCCTCACTGGCAGGAAGGATTGATAAATAAAATCTAATTGGACATGGCTGGTTCAGAATTGTGGCGGTGGTTAAGAGTCACTCAGAGGATCATTTTTTTTTTCTCTCTCTCTCTCTTTTGCATGCATGAAAAGCTGATAGTATGAGAGAGAAAAAAACAAGTCAAAATAAAAAAAAAAAGTTGTAAAGAGCATGACAACACAGTCCCTGGAAGTGTGCTAAGAGAGAGCACAAACACTAACCACTGTAAAAACTTCTCAGATCAACCCATCTTACAGCAGAATGGACGAGCTTTTTATTAGAAAACATAACATGTGGAAGTAACTTTAGTAACTGTAACTTTACAATAAGAAGTCTTATTTGTCTACCTTCTGATTCTTTGGGAGTTAAAGAAGAAAGTTTGTTTACCAACAATCGAGTTTGGTTTCCTTTGCAATATTCACGATTTTATTCCGGTTATTTTGAATAGCAGCGTATAGAGTCTATTTCTCTCTGGCCATTATAAATAGTCATAAACGAATACAGTGGAACCATGCTTGCTTTGGGGTCCGAGGAATTTCCAAGCGCATGGTTCGAATCCTGTCCACGGTCTGAGTGTAGGTTGGGCTTCCCCACTCGGGGCAACGGTTTCCTAGCGGGTGGGCTTTGAGATAGGAGGTACCCCAAAAAAGTATCCCCTTTAGCCCATAAATTCCTGTGAAAAGCCCACATGGTATAAATAGAAAAACAAACAAACCACACACAAGTGACTGACATGTAGCATTACGATATACGAACGAATAATGTGTAACTGCTGTGGGATCTTTTATGTTTGGAGGTCGCCACTAATTTTTAACCAAATTTTCATCATTAATACAGTTTTTGGTGCTGAATACGAATATGACATTCATTTTCTCGAGAAATGAAAGATAGTCACACAAAAAAAGGATTTAGTGCACTACCTTCCGACGCGCATTAATTCATGCAATAATAATTAACGGGCGCAACAATACACAGTCGGGTGTCACGCGGCACGTTTGAGACGACCGTGGACAAGATGGATGTGAAGTACAACTTGCAGTGATTATTTACCAATATTTTGACCGAAGAAGACGCTGTTAAATTTTTGCAGAACTTTGATATCATAGAAAAAGAGAAAAAGTGTAAAAAGAAACATCAAATGATAATTAAAAAGACAACTATTACAGTTGATTTCAACAATTACCTAAGAGAGGTGAGTTAACCTAACCTAACCTAACCTAACCTTACCTAACTTAACCTAACCTAACCCAATCCTAACCTAACCTAACCTTACTTTCCCTAACCTAATTTCTCGAGAAAATTAATGTCATATTCGTATTCAGCACCAAAACCTGTACTATTGATGAAAATTTGGTTAGAAATTAGTGGCGACCTCCAAACATAAAAGACCCCTGCTGTGTTTATCTATCATTACATTGCTTATCATTGATGAACATAGACGAAATTTATGAACTAATATGAAACAAGGGTCTTAAGTTTTGAGAAGGAAATGTTTCAGATCAAAATTAATGTCGCATATCGAAGCAATGAACCACCAAATTAAATTGAACTCGCCTTTACCATTACTGTAGAAAGGGAATAACAACACCAAAAAAACAAAAATGTATCCAACTTAAAACAAACATAAAAGTAAGAAATGTGAAGAGAAAGAAAGGAAATCACAAACACAACGACATGCAAAAAATAAAATTAGTAACAACATCAAAGTTCTCCCTTTTTCCAACGCCATATCTATGAATGTCCCAATGATCTATGAAATTTTAACGGCAATATTCAGGTTGTGATATGGAAATTAAGGCTCAGGAAAAAAAGAAAAGAAAAATCGATACATATATAAAACAACGATTGCACACACACACACACACACACACACACACACACACACACACACACACACACACACACACACACAGACTGCAACACAGCTCATTGCACTTTCAGCCTAAGTCGACAAGCGTGCTAAGGTATAGAACATACATGGCCAGACTCCTGCATGACAAGAATCTAGAGAACGATCAATGGCTATACAAAAAAGATGATAAATAAAAAAGCGTTTTCCTGCCACTAACGCATTCCTTTGCACGTGTTTATGAAATATGCACGTGAAATACTGTAGATTGTGCCTGAGACTGGAATTTCTATGAACTTCGACACTAACAGATTGAGATCTATATATGTTTATATATACATATGCACACACGCAGGAAGAAGATGAAATGCTCATAATATATGTAGTTCTTTATTAACTTTCTCTTTCAAATTTATGAATATTTGTCGGGCCACACGAATTCCTTTGGTAGGGCACACGCGGCCCCTCGGGTAGTAGTTTGCACACACCTGATCTAGACAAACGCATACAGCTGTATTAGAATAAAAAGGCGAAATCAACCTATCTCTCTCTCTCTCTCTCTCTCTCTCTCTCTCTCTCTCTCTCTCTTGCTTGTCTTTGCAAATATTCTTTTACAATATTATGAATTTTAAGGATGGCTCACTACGACAGTTGAAAAGTTAAACACTGTGTTCTGACACTCTTAACGTCATACATATGCACAAATTTCAACAGGTTCTTGTAAACGTTGTAAAGGCTTTAAGGCCAGTACCGTGATTCTTTGGATAATCTGAAATTATTTCTACATTATGTATTGAAATATAAACCCAAAAAATACACATAAAAAAAAAAAAAAAATCTCTTGGGTCTTTGAGGCTCATGTTTAGAGAGCAAAACGCTTAAGAATAAAGGCCAAATTCTTCTAACAATCTTATTTCCTCTGTGCTTGAAAATATTGACGAGTATAGTAAGAATTTCAAGAGCGTTTATTTACATTGCATCTTTATGACCAGGAACTAATTTTTCTTCCTATTGCTGGTACTAGACACATTTATGAACATATTATCTACTAGTGTAACAGTGGTGTATGTAAGTAACTGCTGCTCATGTGTTTCTTCAATGGTTTTCTTGAAGTCAATCTGCCTTAAGTTACTCTAAAATTCTCACCGATCTCCTGCACTGCTCCTCTAAAGTATTTTACAATATTTTTTACATTATGAGAATTGAATGAAATATATTCAATCTACACGCATACAGTTAGACAGACAAACCGACAGCCACACACACACACACACACACACACACACACACACACACACACACAGAGAGAGAGAGAGAGAGAGAGAGAGAGAGAGAGAGAGAGAGAGAGAGAGAGAGAGAGAGAGAGAGAGAGAGAATATTACACAGAAACTCATACCATACACAGACAGTAGGCTGTAAACGAGACAGGAAAGACAGAGACGGTCTATTTCCTTCCACCCAGAGACAGCCAGATAAGTAGACGAAAGGCAAATGGAAGCTATCGTGTCTGGTAAGCTGTCATGCGATTTGATGGAGAGGCAAAGTAATCAATATAGTATGGTGTAGACAATAGAAACGAAGGGTAGAGCTAACAGAGGAGAGGGGAAAGAAAGGTTAAAGAAAATGATGAATAACGAAAGACGAAATATCATAGGGATGGCATATATACCATTTGAAGTAAGTACAAAGGTAGAACGATGTATATGGAAACTTAGCAGATGTTGGGGGTTAAGCAGTAATGAATCACAAAATAAGAGTGTATATATATGGAGAAATCTAACCTATATCAATATTATCAAAAAAGGCGTGGAAAAAATACGTACAAATAGAAGAGAGAGATTTCTTGCCAGCTGATTCACTCTCTACGTGCCTCTCTCTCTCTCTCTCCTTACTCTGCTTCTCCTCATGCTGTGTTTGTAACTTTAACTCTACTCTAACTTCCCTTTTGAGTTCATTACGTGGTGCTTATTTTGCTTTCGAATTTGCTTGTTCTTGTTCGTTTTACTGTTTCCTGTTTATATTTCCATGACTTATTTTCTTACTGTAATCTTATTTTTCTTCGTCATTGTTCATGTCATTTCGTGAATATTTATCATCTCGTTTTACATTATTCTTATGTATTTTTTTTTTTTTTTCTTGCCTCTTGGTGATGAGAAAATGAAAAAATAAAAAATATATATCGAACAAGTTACAAAATAATAAGGGTGTACAGGAGAGGTGAAGACATAAACTCACACACACACACACACACACACACACACACACACACACACACACACACACACACACACACCGTGGGGAAACAGCTGACACAGGGGTGTATGGAAAGATATATACTATTGTCACCCTCTAAAGTTTTCTCCACCGTCCAAAGAAAATGAACATACAAGAAAACCTGCGTAACTATAATAGATTTCCTTTACACCTTTAAATGCACAAAATTCTTGATTCCAATGCACTTCTAATCCATGGTGATTATATAAAACACATACGCCATAAGAGTGGGTATTAAGGAAGGTTTTTCATACAGAATCGAACGACTGATAGTGGTTATGAGCTCACCAAGTCAAGGGAAGAGAATTCAATTATTTGTCTCTCACCTCTACGAATGATGGTTTGTTTATATTATCCAATTTTCTGTGATAATTTAATCAGTCAATCAAAAGAATAAATATATATATATATATATATATATATATATATATATATATATATATATATATTTTTTTTTAATTTTTTTTTTTACACACACACACCGATGGCCTGACCTGAATGGGTGAGCGGCATAAAATACCTGATCCATCAGCTCTAATACCCGACACGCGAGCGTGATATCGATATGCCATTGCAGGTACTGATTTACATTCGTGGTTAGCTATTTGCTTTTAGAGAGACGGCACACTTTTTGAACCAACACCTACACTCAATAACAACAACAGCAACAACAACAATAGCAACAGCAACAGGAGAAGCAACAACAGCACCAATAACAGCAGCAGAATCAGCAGCAACAGCAACAACAACAACATCATAAAGAGAATCAACAAAGCAGAACAGCTGAAGCCAGGATTTACGTTATCGAGAATTTTTTTTTTTTTTTTATTCCGCCCTACTTTTCTTGGTTGTGGTTCTGCAATACTCGCTTCATATTTTCTGTTCGCACTATGCAGCCACAGATCACACGCTACTATATTCTTTATATAGTCACCTCGTTCCCTCTCAAGAACGATGGACACCTACTACAAGCGCAAACATCAATGGAAAGCAAACACCTATGGGCCGCCACCATGGCAGTAAATGCCCATGCCAATCCTTCGGATTGGCGAATCAAGACGAACGAAAGAACCTCTTTCCCTCTCCTCAACCTTCTCTTCGCTCTCTCACCTTTTCTCTACCCTCAGTCCTTTTAAGCAGAAATCTTTTCCTGCTCTCAGTTACAAATATTCGATACTTACCCACTAGGAAATGAGTGAATAATGGGCGCAGAGGCCTAGACAAGACAGTGGTGAGAAAAGTAAAGGTGAAAGACTCAAATCCACCTTAACCTTCACTATACAGCCATCCGTTTGTCTTCTGGTGATGCCTCGTTAGCTTCTAAGTTCATACCTTTACGAGTATCATGAAGCTTGGTACATCAAATCATCTTTTTCTGTTTATGCTTAGCTGATGAATCCATCTTAGTTTTCATTATTTCAACAATGTACCCCAAAATATTACAATAAATGGCTGGTAATCACTGTAAAAGGACACAATCATGAGTTACTGTAAGTCTGCCTTGATAACACCTTGTACAGTCGATATGCATTAAGCCTTAGCCTTTTCCTTTCCTTTAGGTCGTATATTTTCTTTGCCAGGAACCTTCCATTTACCTTTGTTACCGTGACCGCCTGGTTCTCAAGTTTACTCCACAACCATAATGAATTTTAACTATACCCCTACCAGCAACATTCTCTTTCTTTTCCTTCCAGTGCCATGTCTCTGTCACCAGCCTCGTCAGTACCTTCCCCATTTCCTCTTCCTACTATTACACCACCCTTTTCTTTCTCTTATCTGTACCATCTTGCATCCATCCCCCATCTTTTTCCCTCCTCTTATTACCGTAGTCCAATCCTCTTCCCCTCACATTCTCACATTCCAGTACCATCCTCCTTCTGCCATTCCCTCACGCCATCTCATTCCTCCACCCTTGCTACCTCCCTTGCACTCAACACCCTTCAGCGCCTTATACTGAGGAGGCAGAGTAACGTGGCTCCCTGTGAAAGGTATGGCTCAGAAGGCGGCTAAATGCACTTGGAAATGCCTCCTGCTGCCGGACGCCGCTCTTAATGCAATGCAAGTACGCCCGCCATCTCTACTGCTTTCAGAAAGGACAATGGATCATTAAATTATATGTACGCTACAAATGACTACAGCGAATTCAACATAAAATTAACGTAAGTCGTATGCGATTATTTTCTTAGGTTTAAAATTAGATACAATGCAGCAATATTTATGGATGAAGCACAAGTTTTCGTTCCATATCCCTCACATTTTTGTCCATTTTCGGAAGGTACCTGGTATAAATTTTCCTTATTCGTAAGGATTCGGTTTTAATGGAATTCCCTCGTATCTTTTTTTTCTGTTCCTCGCTCCGGAATATTTTTTTTCTTGAGTCAGACGAATGTTAATCTCTATTAGGTCAGGGTGGGCGACTGTGATACGCTGAGTGTGTTTGTCTCATGGATAGCGCGCTTAATACCTTTTGCACGTGTTTCCTCACCAAGGAAAGTGCAAAGACAGTGGGAGAAAGGCGAAATACTACAGAAAGGTGTTTGATATTATATATATATATATATATATATATATATATATATATATATATATATATATATATATATATATATATATATATATATATATATATATATATATTCTGAAGAAAGTTTTTTTTTTTTACTCGCTTAAAGAATTGCTTTTCCTTTACTTTTTTCCTTCCATGTATTCATCTTTCCGTCATGAATTTCTCCTTCACTTCTGGACTCCACTCTCTTCCTCTCTCCCTTCCCACATTTTTCCCTTCTCCCTCGCCGCCCTGTCCCCTTTCCCCCTCCCTGGTCCGTGCCGAGGAAGTAAGAGGCGGAGCGGCAGGCGGCGGGAAATGTTTTTGCGTTAATCAGTTCCTTAACTTTGTCTTCCCCTCGGCAAGTTGGAGGCACTGCGTGTGGCTCTCTCTCTCTCTCTCTCTCTCTCTCTCTCTCTCTCTCTCTCTCTCTCTCTTGATGGAACATACCTGGGTTTCCCTTGTCCTTTGTCATATCTATGTACACTGAAAACCTTAGTGGAACACTAATTACTGTTGCTGCTGTCGCAGATGAAAAAAAGAAAAAGAAAAAAAAACACATTAAAATATTCAACTTATATGAAATGTAAGAAACAAAAATGTATCTTTTTGTTTGAATTGTGTGCGTGGAATCTGAAACAAGCAGGAATTCAATAGCTATCTAAAAATCCGACTCTTTATTTACGTGTGTTTCAGGAAGGTCTTTACACATCAGACTACAATATAAATCAATAAACAAAAACCTACGACTTGCCTTCATAGCTGCTCTGGGAAGAAGTCTACATTGAGTGACTGGCAAGCCTTGAGCTGGCTAAAACACACATCAGTTTCTTTTTACTCACATCCAGTGTAAAACACGCCAAACTGGCAAGCGCCCATACCACAAACGAAGATAGATTCTACACTTTACTAATATGCTAGTATGCATAAATTACCCAGGTTGGTTATATTACATAAGTAAATAGAATGAACTTGGGACACATGATCAGGGTCACATTCATAGGGTTTGAAAGAAAATACAGGTGCAACATTATGGAAATGATCAAGTTTGCTTTCTTTTAATTTGTTTATGAGTAATCACGGCATTTGGTTTTGACATATGTGTGTGGGTGGCGGTTAAAGACTAGACGAGAGAAAAGGAGATGTTGGAAGCAAAATTTATGTATCTATGAAATCACATATAAGTTCGTTCTGACATGAGTGTGCATGGGTGGCGGGTGAAAGTTACACGGCAGGAAAGATTATGTAATGTTATGCGCCAAAGTGACCTAAACTATGAAAATAGGGGACCCATTTTATCGCAGTATTTGAACTTGATACGCGTGTGTGAAAGAAGGATGAACACTAGACGGGTAAGGAGAGAAGGGCGTTACCAGCCAGAGTATAGGGAGCTATTTATCTGACGCTCACACGTTAGGCTTCGTCAATTAAACAGGAAATCATTACGTAAAGCAGACATCATGTATCACAATAAATTAGGCACGAACGTGATTTTTGCATTATTGCAGTTTAAAGTTACACCTGACTTTAATTAAACGTGGCATGGTAGCATAATTATAGGCAATCACCTGTCATTCAGTTTGCCGCCGACATTTGTGAGCGGATGTACGTATGAGAATGTTAATTATATTGCGATGCTCTCAGAACAAATATGTGTATTATGTAGTTCACTTAGAGCAGAGTGGGATATACTAGCAATTATTCTTTGAGTGATTTTCAGTGGAAGCGTTAGATGAAGGAACACACTTCGTCAGGTATGATGTGTCTGTGTAGGCATTTCCAGAAATGTAGGGAGAGAGAGAGAGAGAGAGAGAGAGAGAGAGAGAGAGAGAGAGAGAGAGAGAGAGAGAGAGAGAGAGAGAGAGAGAGAGAGAGAGAGAGAGAGAGAGAGTGTGTGTTTTCACCTACTCATCCATCTTTCCTCCCACATCCACACGGAGATATTGATATAAAGTTATACCAGAAAAGGGAAATATTACAGAAAAACAATAGAAGTAGATCAAATATATGAACGCAATTGAATAAATATATATAAAAAAAAACTGAAGCAAAACAAAAAGTAAAAACATTATGAAAGTGTATGACAAGATATAAAGTGTGAAGTAAAGAGTTAAAATGGGAAAAGAAAAGTTCATGTTATCTTTTACATAAATTATAGTTTCTCTCTCTCTCTCTCTCTCTCTCTCTCTCTCTCTCTCTCTCTCTCTCTCTCTCTCTCTCTCTGACACGAAAACAACAATGCCAAAAAAATAAAATTGTAAGAGAGAGGAAAAAAAAAAAAAACACAGATGCATAAATAAACAAAATATAATGAATATCCACGCATATGTAAATAATAAATAAACGAACGAGACGAAAAAAAGAAGATATAAAACAAAACCCACACACACACACACACACACACACACACACTACGGCAAATATAGTGGAGTTTAAGAATAAAATGACTCTCGCCCTAAAGTATACAAAACCCTAACAAATAAAAACAGCGACATCCAGGGAACGAAGGAGAGGCGGGGCTGAGACTGCGGCGGCGGCGGTAAAGACGGCAACGAACAAAAACGGAGAGAAAAATAATTAAACTTAGAGGAAGATGCAAAGAAGAAAAAACAGAAAATCCGGGAAGGGAAGGATGGAAAAAGGAGGGAGAAGGAAGTGAGGGGGATAAGACAGACAGACAGACATGGAAAAGAAGGAGGGAGGGATGGTACGGCAAAAAGAAAATTATATATATATGAAAGAGAGAAAAAAAAAAAAAAAAAAAAGAAAAACAGCTAAACAAGAAGTGGAAAGTGTATGGAGGCGGATGCTGTTGATGGTCAAGATGGTGGTGGTGGTGGTGGTGGTGGTAGTGGTGGTGGTGGTGGTGATAATGGTCTTTGAGAGGAGGAGGAGGAGGAGGAGGAGGAGGAGGAGGAGGAGGAGGAGGAGGAGGAGGAGGAGGAGGAGGAGATGGAGAAGGATGAAGTGAAATAAAAGGCAGAAAAAAGGAAAATAATGAAAAGGAAGAAGAAGAGAAGGAGGAAAAGGAGGAGGAGGAAGAGGAGTAGGAGGAGGAGGAGAAGGAGGTGGTGGTGGTGGGAGAGAGTGGAGGAGATGATAGAGTGGAAAATAAAGAAGGAACGACGAATGTTTAAACAGGACAAAACATCAAGTAGACATGAAAGAGTCAAGAAAATAAATACAGCAAAACAAGAAGCATAGAAACGATGTACAGAAAAAAAAATGTAGAGAAAGGGAAAACGTGGAGGAGATTAGTCATTTAGGTGTAAGTTTCTTCATATTTTCATACGTATCACTCTTCCTCAAGCACACCTGAGCGTCTGGGTGCACCTGTGGGCCAATGAGCGGCAGGTGGGCGCGACGCATCTATCATCTTGGGGAGGCAGCAGATGGAGGGAGAAATCAAGTTGTATAATTCCTCGATTAGCTAATGGCGGTGCGCTTCCAAAGAGGATATTTACCCCGTCCAGTCTGCTATTCCTTGCTCCAGTTTGCCTTGTCTTTTCCAACGCGGCGCTGCTCTAAACGTGTCTTGTTGTGCTGCCTCGCTGTCCACTCTTTTTTGTCCCGCCTTGCTCTCAGGAATCTCCGCACCGCCGCCCGTGCCTGACTCCTTCCTTTGCTTTATTGTCTTCCCTTGTTCCAACGCTGCCTCCCTAGCTCACGGTCCGGCCTGCAGGTGTTGCCTTGTCCAGCGTTATTGTCCTGTCACTTTCTGCTCTTTTTATACCTTATAGCAGTTCAACCTTCTTGCGTCGCTGGCCTTGTTGTCTTGCTTGTTGTGTTGCCTCGTGCACAGTGAAACTCAGCTGACAAAGGTTGTGCCTGAAAGTTTCTCTGCACGGTTTTGCTTCTTCCCAGCAATACATGCATGCATCAGTTATATCTGTTTACATATTTTGATTGTGTATAACAAGTTGTTTTAGATAAGCCTTGTTTATTTCATATGGGTGACTTGGAAAATTCAGCTTTCACTCCAAGGCTTTCAATATACACCTGGTGACCTTTTAAAGCAGCGAGGCCTGGCAACGGGCGACTGCTCTTAATTGGTGTTTTAAAGCAGAAAGTCCACCTAATTACTTTTAAATTCCGAACATCTGCCCTTCGTCATTTTTCAGCTAGCAATTGTAAAAATAGGACCGAGCTGCCTCCTGGTGAGTTTTATGAAGGCTCCCTCCAGCTTCCTCCGGCGTGACCGTCAAGAACCTGCTGGGCCGGGCCGGGTCTCCACACCGCCCGCAGACTCAAGGTGTACTTGTAGCTGCTAACCACGTGGCGCCGCGCCTTTCCCATAATTTCACTGCACCTGTACAAGCTCTTGATCGGCATTCAGCGCTTTGGCTCGTACATGGACATCGGCTCAGCAGTCCCTTGTCCCTGGAGTGGCAAGCCAGAATAGAGATTTCCACAAAGAGTAAGATACTGTTAGCAGGAGAGCTACTTAACAGCATTATTTCCTATGGAAGGAGGAGGAATTAAGACATGAGAATTGAATTACTCATACACACTAACTCTTACAGCTCTTTATCGAGAATGATTTAGATTGTCTTTTTCATCATGAGTTCTTGTGATGTGACATCTTTAAGTGAAACAAAGGCTCCATGTCCGTCCGTTACTCAGGTAATTCTGTATTTGTTACCCTTGCTCATGCTATTGTTGCTGCTACCGCTGCTATTTGAAAATAGTGCATTCAGTTAACGTTATGATTTCACTTTTAGCTTCTTGGAGGAACTGATTTGATTTATGATGTTTGTCGTCTGGGCAGTCAGTGCGAGTAGTTTCCTAGAAGTCCATGAAATGTTATTTTGCTGAGACAGGTAGCGTGGATTGAGTGAGTGAGTGAGTATAAATCAGTCGATTGGTGCAAAACTGTACGTACATTAATATAGATAGAAAATAGTTAAAGGGAGTGGACCTTCTGAAAGTAGTCTCGTCAGTTCCTATAAACAAAGATTAGTTACGACCTTTGATGCCGATATTTGACCATGGGTAACATCTAAGAAACAATTCTTTTTTTTTTTATGTGGGAAGGAGATCTAACAATTACTTTCCTTTCAACAAGATCAATTTTAAGTCTACTCTTCTCAATGGTCTGTTTAATTGTAGATATTTACCATTATCTATTTCAAAGACAAAGAAATGTGTTTACTTATGAGCATACTTAAACATTGTCTATCTTCGTAACTTTCTTCATTTGCACATAATGCACTTCAAAAAATTAGCTGAACGCAAAATAATTAGTTTTAAAGCCTTTGGAAAGTGAGTTCGCACTGTCCTGTCACACAATACCGCTCCCTTATTATTTTTCACAAACTAAAATAAATGAACTCTCTCTCTCTCTCTCTCTCTCTCTCTCTCTCTCTCTCTCTCTCTCTCTCTCTCTCTCTCTCTCTCTCTCTCTCTCTCTCTCTTTGGCCCTTTGTCTAGCCCCTCCTTTGTGCCTCTTCACCGCCCACTCTTCCGCTCACACATTACTTCCCTCTTCCCGGACTTCCATTGTGCCTGGAGCTACATTTTTCTCCCACCCTTAGAACGCCTCCCACACGCATTGTTGTAGAGGTGGTTAAGTGGTGTGTAGAGGGTGTGTATGGGCGCTGGATGATGTACAGTGCCGGGCTGAGCAAGGCGGGGGTGTCTATGGGCATGCAGTGACGTGTGGTGCGCGGGGAATGGGAGGAGTGGCGGCTGTTCAGGCCTGGGCGTTGGTGCTCGTGTCTTTCCAGAGCGTCAATGGGAAGGGAAACTCGATTCTTTTTGACATGGACCTTTCGAAACCTTCAATACGTAGGCCTTGTGTGTGTGTGTGTGTGTGTGTGTGTGTGTGTGTGTGTGTGTGTGTGTGTGTGTGTGTGTGTGTGTGTGTGTGTGTGTGTGTGTGTGTGTGTGTGTGTGGTCTGAGTTGTGGTGTTTTCTTTTCTCGATTTATGTTTTTTTTTTATTAAGCTAAAGAAGAAAAAAAATATCGGAAAAAATAAGTTTTTTTTCATTAATCATTAGCTGTTTTTGATTGTTGTTTTCATTATGAAAAAAAAATACAATTGTCGAGATTAAGGTGACTTTGATTAGTCTAACTGATTAAATGTACCATGGAAAAAAAATATAATGTTTTAAGAACTAACTGCTAAATTAATTTTACCATTTTGATTTATACAGACCGAAACATTTGGTCAGCCTATACGGATACATATTTTTTTTCTATTTGTTATTTTCTCGTTTATTTAAAACACACACACACACACACACACACACACACACACACACACACACACACACACACACACACACAAACCTTCTAATTAAAAAGTATTGAAGAAAATTTTAATATAACCTTTCAGTACGGACGCACAAGTACCAGTATCTCAGTGCTACATTTAATTGTGAAAACGTACAACGTGCTGCTCCATTCCATTATAGCAATGAACGCAGCAGATCCGCTAATCTAATCTGCAAATCTCCAGACTCGTTCCACCACCTTGCAGTATAAAAAAAAAAAAAAAGTGTCGCAGTCTCTCATGCACATTCTTCCCATTCTTTATGCACTTGGTCGAGACTCCCACAGTCTTCAGAACAAGACATTTAGAGCGTGTGCACTCTTTCGTACAATTCAGGATAGACATACACATATAATGACAATTCATGGTAGATACACTTATACATCGACAATCTTGGTTATGTACACTCATATACTAGCTGACAATCATGGAAGATACACTCATTTAGATTATTGACAACCTTAGTAGATGCACACACATAGTGACAGTTCACGGTATATAAACCCATAAACAACAGTGAAGTCATGGTAGATAGACGCATATAATAACAAACTTTTCTATTATTATTATCGAGTATGTTTCATAATAATGGCGAGAATAGGTAGCAATGTTTCATACAGGGATTGTCAAGTGTAGACAGATGGTTCTTAGCATATCCCTTATCTTCTTATGTTCCTATGCTTAAATAAACGTGGCAAGGTTGCATAGAACTTGAGGTCAGATGAACAATTAAACAATCACGTGGACACACCGCATTCAGGAGGCCTCACTGAAAACTGTCCATTCGTGTACGTGTGATATCATCTTTGGCATGAGTTAAGCTTGTATTCCTTTACTATATATTTGCATTCCACCTTTTTCTTGTAAATTGTCAGCATTTGTCAGTGTGTGTGTATAGTGCAGGAGGACGGCTGTACTTAGGCAGCCCGTGCGTAGAGAAATGATAAAAGATAAGGAAAATAACTTGCAATGCAGCGCGACACTTGTATATGATGGAGTGAGTGATAATTTACGACCGTGAAATGTACAAGGTAAGACCTCTCTCTCTCTCTCTCTCTCTCTCTCTCTCTCTCTCTCTCTCTCTCTCTCTCTGTCTGTCTGTCTGTCTGTCTGTCTGTCTGTCTGTCTGTCTGTCTGTCTGTCTCTCTCTCTCTCTCTCTCTCTCTCTCTCTCTCTCTCTCTCTCTCTCTCTCTCTCTCTCTCTCATTCGTCCTATTATCATAACGAGAGACGAAGACGGTGCACCCTCTCCATCACTGCCACTCTGATGTGGAGAGATGGGCAGGGAATAAGGCAAGAAGAGGAGGACGGAAAGGGAGATGAAGGGATGGACAGGAGGAAGGATGTAGGAGATAGAAGGAAAAATGAGGATGTGAGGACGCGCATTGATAAAACCTTAAGACAATGGCATTGCCTTGTTGCGGTAATGGATAGGTCGGTGAGTCCACTAAACATTCCTTGCTTTTATTACACGTTTTGCTTGCTTTTCTGTCTGTCTGTCTGTCTGTCTGTCTGTCTGTCTGTCTGTCTCTCTCTCTCTCTCTCTCTCTCTCTCTCTCTCTCTCTCTCTCTCTCTCTCTCTCTCTCTCTCTCTCTCTCTCATAGATGTCATTGAGGCATCTTATGATAGGCCTCTTCAGATCAGCAGACAAACACTTGAAAGAGAGAGATCTATGGAAAATAATAGGTGATGACAGGTAGCAGGTAATAAGGATCTCTACCATAGTTGTAAAATCAGATCAATAACTAGATGGGGTGAAACGACATCAACCCACCAAAATCAAAGCCAGGAATTTGAACACCAGTCTCCTTATACCGCAATATTTCTACATACAGGGCCATGACGAATAGGGCTCTGAAAAAAAATATCCATGATTCAAGACCAGCATTAGACGTGACAGGACTTTACCAGTATAAGTATTCATTTCAAGTAGGAATATTACTAAGTATTATGTCTTTGCCTGTTATGCTATGTCTCGATATGGGAATTGGCGTCATGTCATAGATAGGTAGATAGACAGATAGATAAATAGATGAAGAGGAAAAATGAATTCGATACAGAACATGCGTCAATATATCAATACAGATTCACTCCATCAACTACACAGCTTCCAGTTTTCCCACAATTAGTCATAGTCACAGTTGAGCTTAGAGAAACTCACCAGAGTCTAAAGCACATATTCCTGGCTCTTTCGTGTGTGTGTGTGGTGATATACGCGTGATTATGTATGTATGATTAAATACTCTTATGTGCGTGCTTATGAAATGCAGGAGACGGCCTAAGAATCTTCACCATCTCTTCCTTCACGGCGTCTCTTCTCTTTTCTTCTCTTTTTTTTTTTTCGTTTCTCTCCCATCCCTTCTCGCCATTATCTCGCTCTTCCATATTCATACCTTCTCCTTGCAACGCCAAAATGCCCAGAAACTATTCCCTCCTCACCTCACCCCCACCCCTCTCTCTCTCTCTCTCTCTCTCTCTCTCTGGTAGTGTGTCAGGGGTGCGGTGATATGATCTGCAATAAATGCTAAATTGATAAACGCGCTATGCAAGAGGGAGATGCATTTTGATGTTCCCATTAGCATGAACGTCCAGCTAACTACGGCACGGTAATAGACGACACTTAGTTATAAAAATAAATCTTTTCCTTTTCTTTTTCCTATTTGTTTTCGTTTTCTTCGTTTTGTCTTTTTCGCATGTTGTTGTTGTTGTTGTTGTTGTTGTTGTTGTTGTTGTTGTAGTTCTTGCTCCTGTTGTTGCTACTACTAAAGCTGCTTCTGATGTTGCTACTATTGTTGCTGCTGTTATTGTTGTTGTTGTTGTTGTTGTTGTTGTTGTTGTAATTCCATTATTTTTTTCATTTTTCTTCCTTTTTTATTTTTTTGTTTTTTCTTCATGCTTTACGTACAAGAATTAAAGAAACTGCTACTCTTGTTTATTTTTACTATATTTTTGAGAAAATTTAGTTTTACTGCAGACTCTGACACACACACATTGACACACACACACACACACACACACACACACACACACACACACACACACACACACACACACACACACACACACACAACACAGTAGCTCAGTGGTAACATTCAGGTCTGTCACTTGGCAAGCTGAGGTTCGTGTCCCGCTCTGGTTGCCGGGGATGTTCACTGATGAGGGAACAGTTAGTGTCTTCCCGGGCAGGAATATGGCATGCTTGGTGTGGGAAAGGTCTAAGCCTCGCCTGCAGATCTGACACTATGGGCACTAAACTCTCTGCTGGAGGGTAATGGCTGGCAATCTCGAGTGTAGGACGTGATCTTCAAGACTGTGGGTGAGTTGTAGATGAATATATCCACGCCTACCCACCTATCCACCCTCCACACACACACACACACACACACACACACACACACACACACCTCATACTTGCTCATGTTCTCATTGGGTTGAATTATATACGAATAAACTCGCACCCACATCCCGCCATCCACCTATCCGTCCACACTTGCACACAGCTAAGTATCTCCTCATGCCCTCGTTGTCCTGTCACCAAGTGTTAATGCTTCCTTTTCTTTATCCTAACGTTAAAACTTTAATGAGAAAACTAAACGTTCATTTAAGTCATTCTTGCATAGTATGAGTATTCGTAAAAACAAAATTCCACGTTAAATAATAGAAAGAAGACGATTAACGTGGTCAAGTATATTTTTCTCTTGCAATATTCGCATGGATAAGTTTAGTCCTTAGTATGAATTAATGGGTGGCGCTGAGTGTCCTGTAAGCTTGTAGGCGAGTAATGATATGGTTCTGCTCTGTCGCACAACACGCTGCTCTCCAAGTCATCTCACGTACATCTCTGCAGGGAAAGAGTTTTTACTTTCTTAATGATTTCTTGGAGGACTCTAAGAACTGTTTTCCATGTTTCTTTCTCATTTTTTTTCCTATTCCATGATTCGTTCATTGTCTGTTGTGCATTCTTTAGACGAACAATTATTATATTCCAGAATCTTGCTTCCAGTGTCTCCTTGAGCTATAACGCTCGTCCCTAACAGACTGACACCCACCTATCTATCTCCACTTTATCACCTGTTTAATGTGTAAAACTTCACCTCATCATCCTTCCTCCGCAGTGAAAAATTGAGGCATTCTTTCACATAATAAACATTATTTTTACCCCACTGTCTTCTTTCAAGAAATGCTTCTCTCCTTCCACCTACATTATCTCTCTCTCTCTCTCTCTCTCTCTCTCTCTCTCTGGTCCATTCTCCCTTCCACAATACCATCCTCCTACCTGGAATCCCTTTAGCTCCCTCCACACCCCCTCTCCCGTAACAGCAAGCTGGGCCAATCTCGTTTTGCAAGGAAATCCAACTACCTTCCTCCTCATTCCTCCCCCTAACGAGGTTACCCGCTATGAGGCGCCCGGAGTGGTGGTCGGCGAAGAGGAGGAAAAAAATAGCTGCTTGTGTTGTTTTTACTCCCTGACGGCGGCAGCGGAGGAGGAGAGTTTAATGAAGACGAAATTGGGAGTCTTAAGGAGAAAGGGAAGGTTGCGTTGGGTTTCCCGAAGGAATAATTAAAGGGCGCCTGTTTTGTTTGCAACTGCACGTACACAATGTTGGCTACAAGATTATTCTAAACATTTTTTAGGACAAAGGTCAGTTTGGAGAATTACAAGAGAAATGGCCTTAATATTCTTGAGGTGGAATGCGAAAATTAAGGTGCACGAATATCTATCCCTCAGAGAAAAAATGAGGAAAATATCAACTGCATGCTATAAATAAAGGAAATTCTACAAAAATTGCGACATTATTCGACAAAAGAAAGACCCACAGCACCCAAACTTTATTACCAGTACGTAATGTGACTAGGAACCAAAGAGTGGAAATATAAAGCACTTAGCTCTCCTCTATCAAGAAGGTCTGGTGAAAAGGAGAATGAATTATGAAACGTACTGCTATAGTTGTAACGATGGATATGTGTGTGTGTGTGTGTGTGTGTGTGTGTGTGTGTGTGTGTGTGTGTGTGTGTGTGTGTGTGTGTGTGTGTGTGTGTGTGTGTGTGTGTGTGTGTGTGTGTGTGTGTTGTGGTGAGCACAGTAGTAGCACTGATGATGCAATGTCAGCATTACGAGGTGTGACGTGAAGGGCGATAAGAATATATATGAACAAGGAAAGTGAGTAAGAAATGTTCTTTACTCACCGGAATATCTAATTTAGGTGAGAAAAAGAATCTTTAGAGATAAAGTGGTAAACCAATCTCAAAACACTACGAACAAAATCAAATTTACAATCCACACACTATGAAATCTTCCCGAGAAATACACGAGAAAGGAAATAGATAGAAAAATAATAAAAATTGGAGAAGAATGCATTAACAATAACAAAACTTTAGAAAAAGAATAAAGAATGATGAAGTGAAAAGATAAAAAAATATATTATGAATTGTTAGACGACAAACAGTTAAGTTGAATAAATATGTAAATGGATGCATAAATAGATAAATAAATAATAAAATAAGCAACGTAATATCACTTCCCATCAATCTTTCGTGATTTAAGTAAAGTCCTAAGTAAATTCGCTACTTTTATGATTCTTTAAACCCTTTGCCCTTCAACCTCCTAACCAACTTGACCTGTATGTATGTGTGTGTGTGTGTGTGTGTGTGTGTGTGTCCCGACTCTAATAGGCGAGACCTTGGGCTGCTATAGGGGAACACAGCACCCCGTCAGATCAGTGGAGTTAAGGGTGTCTGTCGGCAGAGGTGCGGAAGGCAAGTCCTCCCTCGAAGCCGGCCATGCCCACCCTCTCACCCTGACCCTGTGTGTGTGTGTGTGTGTGTGTGTGTGTGTGTGTGTGTGTGTGTGTGTGTGTGTGTGTGTGTGTGTTAGTGATATTTAGATATTCCTTGTTTATCTCGTCAGTATATGTTGTTCATCTTTTCATGTGTACTCCAGTCTCAGTGTCTCAGTCTCTCAGTCTCTCTCTCTCTCTCTCTCTCTCTCTCTCTCTCTCTCTCTCTCTCTCTCTCTCTCTCTCTCTCTCTCTCTCTCTCTCTCTCTCTCTCTCTCTCTCTCTCTCTCTCTCTCTCTCTCTCTCTCTCTCTCTCCGCCGGGTATCGGGCACCATCTTAACAGCGGGGTCGTGTTCCCATAATGGCTCGCCGCTGCACAGTCATCGGATTACTCGCTGCCTACGCCGATGACACGGACTTGGGAAGACGCTGCTTTTGTTGCTCGCTTTTGTTGTGCAGAGGCTCCCAAGAGACAGTAACAACAGAGGCAGACAGGATGAGGAGGAAAACCAATGGAAAGGATCGGGAGAATACAGCGTGGGAGAGACGGTGTGGAAAGAGAGGATGGTAGGAGTGTGTATCGCTCCTTACAAGCTGGTTCAGGAGTGCTTCGATAAAGAGAAAAGTGGTATTAATATTCCATATCGGTTTGTTTAATCAAAAAGGAGTCTCTCCATTTGTATTTTCTATTTGCTCTTGTTTTAAATTATTCTTCAGTGGAAAGTTTTGTAGTGATTGAAAGCGAAAACTGATATTTGGTTTATATTCAGTAT
This sequence comes from Portunus trituberculatus, assembly GCF_017591435.1. Lineage (NCBI taxonomy): Eukaryota > Metazoa > Arthropoda > Malacostraca > Decapoda > Portunidae > Portunus > Portunus trituberculatus. Next base: position 4,353,037 of record NC_059294.1, on the reverse strand, counting down.
TTCCATGTCCACTTTTCTGTCTGTGTGCCTGGCAGTTTCTTTTATCTATCCTTTCTACGTATAACTGTTATGTATCTTAAACAAGCGTGTCTGTTTGCCTGTCGCCGAGAGACACAAGTAAAATGTCATGATCTACATGACTAAACTAAACATTTGAATCTTTGTAATTGTTTTTGTCATCACTGCCAGTAAACGTCCCTTACGATAAGTCAAACAAAATTATATATTCTTATTTGTTACACCCTCCAATAACAACAACAACAAAAATTATGGATATACGATGATTTCTTGTTTTTTAATGATGAAGAAGCACCAGCGAAGGGCAACAAAATTAAAGAGAAAAGCAGGCCCGCTGATGTGCCAGTCTCCAAACAGGGTCAGAAACGATCCTCAGACATGGGAATACAAGTGTCATGAAACTTCCCTTTTAAAGGAGTTCCGTCATAGGAAGAAGGAAACAGAAAGCACGCAGATAATTCCAGAGTTTGCATTAAATCAGTTATATGAATTATAACAAATGCTCAAGGAAGTAAAGAGTACACCTCTGCATTACATTCTTTATATAACACGAGAACTTCACTTTTGTGGGCAAATGAATATTAAACAGAGTCTCCAATACTTCACTATTATATTTTGCTTGAAAAATATTTTTCTTTCAAACATATGTAGTTCATACCATGAGATCGAAATGGTTAAAGTGGATAATATGAAACCATCCAGGACATGCAAAGTACTCGATGCTGGCAAGCACGAGTAATCGCATCAGGATAGCATGAGAGGATCTGCTCAGCCACACCTTGCCAAAATGTGCGCTAATAATATATGTGTGTTGGAACATATGTCTTTTTTTATAAACAGAAAACGTTATCTAGAGAGAGAGAGAGAGAGAGAGAGAGAGAGAGAGAGAGAGAGAGAGAGAGAGAGAGAGAGAGAGAGAGAGAGAGAGAGAGAGAGAGAGAGAGAGAGAGAGAGAGAGAGAGAGAGAGAGAGAGAGAGAGAGAGAGAGAGAGCAAGGAATCCTTACGTATCACTGACAGAGCAATCAATGTAAAGAGAATATTTGGTTGTTGCATCATCCACACACACACACACACACACACACACACACACACACACACACACACTGATCACAATGATAATAATAATAATAACAACAACAACAACAACAACAATAACAAAATAACAACAATAATGCAACCACCGCCATAATCATCACCACCACCACCACCAAACTGTACGAAGCCACACATACTACACACAAACCGTCCCTGCAGCCAACACCGCGCCTCACGACTTGCCCTGGAGGCCTTGCTGCCCTCTTGCTCCGCCACCACAGCGTCTCCACCCGTAGGGGCTCTTCCCTTTTAAGCAAACACAACAAACCTCAAGTACATTCCTTCTATTATGTGATTGCCGCAGAAAGCACTGAGTTGAGGAAGAGGAGGAAAAGAAGGCAGAGAGGAGTACAGGTAGATTTGAAAGATAAAGGAGTAGTGAGAGGTAAGAGAATATAGAGGAGAGGGGAATGTGTCCAGGAAAGAAGGAAGTGTGGGTAGGAGTGAATGGTGGGAGGTACGAGTCTAAGAGAGGAGAGGGTGACCGTGGCCTTGTCTTATCCGATCTTAATATTGGGAATCATAACTTGCAGGCGTGCGAGCAATTCTTCCGCTACTTGGTTCAGGTAACATCGCAGCCTGCCTTGCCTTACATCACGCTTATAGAAGGAATGCAAAGCTTTTAACATTCTCTCTCTCTCTCTCTCTCTCTCTCTCTCTCTCTCTCGCAGTGTTTGAACCTGAGAAGAGAGAGAGAGAGAGAGAGAGAGAGAGAGAGAGAGAGAGAGAGAGAGAGAGAGAGAGAGAGAGAGAGCGCCCCATAGCCCTTCTTTTAGCACCTCGCCTTCCTATCGAGGAGTCTTTCACGGGCGAGCGGCGGGGTATCGTCGGCGAGAGTACCGGCGGGCGCGACATGCTTCTTTAGAAATCGGCTCTCTTTCATGGTCCTTTGTTCCTCTGCCAATCTGGTGATGAAATATTGCACGCCCAGGAAAACATGAACCCAGCGAAGTCAAGAATGTATTGAGGTCTTATTAATTAATGTGTCATGAATATTCGATGGGTTTGGTTTAGGTGTTGCGTTCTGATGTGACGGACTGCTTATCTAGACTGCTTGTGGTGGTGGTGTGGTATATTTTTTTTTCTCTTTCAGTGTATGGTTATCCTTAACAGTTATGGTCGGAGTTGAAAGTTGTGGGGTGATGGTGAGTGGCGTGGGGAAGGAAAGAAGGGTTGAAATGCACAGATAAGTGGTATTTTGGTTATATACTTTTTTTAACTTGTTTCTCAAAGTCTAGAGTTTCCCGCGCAATGTTAATTTTTGTTCAGCTGCTATCATTGTGGGGAAGGATGATTTATGTGTTTATTACCGTAGTTATTATAGATATCTGGTATTTTCTATATATTTTGAAATTATTTTTAGTGGTTCTTATTTTTCAGTGAAGTTTTTGCAAGCATTTACTTCTTCTAGTACTACAAAAAATATACTAGTAATCAGTTACAGCTTTACACTTATCTTCATTCTACAGCAACTTAGATAGTTTTGCATCATTAAAGAGAAAACATTTACTTCTTATCCACTGTCCTTGTGCCTATGCAAAATATTTACTGTGCTCTGAATTGTAACAATGGCCATCATAGCATCAAAATGAATAATGTAACCACACTCACACAGGATGAAATATCAAAGCATCAAACACTATTTCAATATACGAGATAAATTCTTTTGCTTTAACTGAGAATAACGAACAGTACATTACGATATTCTGAGCACGAAAAAAATGTGGTTCTTTCATCACCACGGTTGCTACACATTTCCTATACGAGATAAGGATCCATCAAATACCATTTTTTCTTGCATTTCAGTTCTTTTGCTGTAACTAAGAATAACGGACAATACATCACGATAATCTGAACACGAAAACAAATATACTTCTTGCATCACCACGGTTACTACACATTCCATTGTTCTTTCACTCTTCACTACCACACGAAAGCTTACCCCCTCACAATACACCCAACCCTTTCCACTATATCTGCGTTACCTCTTTCCCTGCAGCTCCGCCTTGCCACCTCTGCAGAAAACCTAATATTTCTTGCGCTCACAGGCAATGTATCCCTATATTCCTGTATACGTAGATTTCAATTTGCTCTCTCCATCTTCGTGCACTTCCTTCAGTATACAAGAAAACCTGCCTCTCCTTTTGCAGTCTCTCTCTCTCTCTCTCTCTCTCTCTCTCTCTCTCTCTCTCTCTCTCTCTCTCTCTCTCTCTCAGACACACAGACACACACACACACACACACACACACACACACACACACACACACACACACAGAGAGAGAGAGAGAGAGAGAGAGAGAGAGAGAGAGAGAGAGAGAGAGAGAGAGAGAGAGAGAGAGAGAGAGAGAGAGAGAGAGAGATAAGAATCAATATATAAACAAAAATATATTAGTAAACCTTTTCATTTTTCCTCTGTGCTCATCCCCCTTGCTATTTTCCAGCTCTTATCTATCATATGTGTGTCAAGTAGAAGGAGGTTCTAGGATTCGAATCAAAAACATTCTATTATTCATCTATGGGGAAATGATATCACGATGCTGTTTACCGATAACCTGGAAAACACACAGGATTCTTAACTTGTGTTTTGAAGTTTGGGTTCGGTCACTTTTTTCTACCCAATCTACCCCGGGGCAGCGAAACTATTTTAGCTGCAGGTGTTGGTGGATGAATGGGTCTGAAGAAGATAAATAAGCCCTGCGTGCGTGAATAATAAGCAAAGATTAAAAGCCATTGTTATTTATGCAGGAGGAGAATGAAAAATAAATGTATAATAATGAATTAACTTCAGTGCTGTAGAGAAAAAAAAAGTTTAATATAATCTCACCACTTGACTCAAATTAAAATCAAAAGAAAATTGCACGACACACATAGAAAAATGGCGACATAATACTAAAACTTTAGCGAATAATCAGTGAAGCAATAAAAGAAGCCGAAAATACTTCTGAGCAACGCATATCATAATATTCTGGTTATTTTCTCTAGGTTGTGTGTCCCGTGGCCGCACCATTAACCTGGAGCGTAACAGTGCTTTCTAAATTCCACATAAATTGCTATGTAATCATGTACATTTGTAGATGATTTAAAGTACAAAAAAATATATATAAAATAATCTCCGTTTTTTCTTTGTGACACTAAAAATGCTGACAGTTTTCTTTCTCATAGCCAAAACTCCTCTTTGTCTCTTTCATCCTCCTTCACTCCCTTCGTATCTCCTTTTTCATTCTTACATTCCTTCTCTTTGTTCTCCTCTTCCTCCTAACATCTTCTTGCCACTTTCCCCTCTTCATTTTTTTCTTTAACGTTTTCTTTATCTCCCTGTCCCTCCTGCGTTTCTTGCCGACTCCAATCTGAGAACATACAAACAATGTTTCGATAATGTAACCTGGAATTAAGTTCATGAGGTGTACGTGTCGAATAACCACGCTCGATATTTTATAATGAGTGGTTTTTGGCTGCGTGTTCGGGCAGGTGGACGGCGGCAGCAGTGGCCCGTCTCAACCCTCATACGCTGGCGGGAGAGGGCAATGCTGGTTATGTTAGAGAACCCTTTAAAGTCTCGAAAGATGCAGCGGCGTGATACCCATTACGTATGTATCATTACAGCGAGAATAGTGCAAAAAAGTGGTGTTTAAGTGTGTATTAGAGTGCATTAGTGTGTTCTGCTCAGGTAAGTGGAGCGGTAATGGTGTAATGGTAAGGTCATTATGTAGAAATGACAGTGAAGGTTGTAGATGGTGTAGATATCAGAAGGCTGAGAAGTACTAGTGGTGATGGTGGTCGTGTTCGTGGTTATTATTGTTGTGGTGGTGGTAGCGGAGATAGTTTTAGTAATGGTAATCTTGAGAGACTGTATGTAGTGTTTGGCGTGACAATGTAGGACGTAGGTGATACATTTTGTGGCTCCGAGAAGTAAATTAGCAATTTGGGTATAATATATGTCATGGGTTCTTATTGACTGGTTTGTAATTTGATAAAGATAAGTTAAAGAACGATATAAATAGATATATATGTTGATAGATAGATAGATAGATAGAGATAGAAAGACAGATAGATAGATAGATAGATAGATAGATAGATAGATAGCCAGGCAGAGAGAGAGAGAGAGAGAGAGAGAGAGAGAGAGAGAGAGAGAGAGAGAGAGAGAGAGAGAGAGAGAGAGAGAGAGAACAAAAGGCATGAAAAAAGAAAAAGGATGGCAACAAAAATTTCTGTAATTACTCGTTCTCATTACTCAAGCGTGGGCGCCTGCATGGCCGCTCAAGCAAGAACGGCGCCTCTGATAACCTTTATAAGTCCCACACGATTATTTGAGGGAAAAATTTCCTCCGTGGGCAGAACTCGTTTCGCAGTTTAATATTATATTATAAGAAATTCAACGCCTGCCCTGCCCTGAGACCCGAGGAGAGGAAAGCACCTGAAAGAAACGCTCTTCTCTCTCTCTCTCTCTCTCTCTCTCTCTCTCTCTCTCTCTCTTAGAAATTTTCCACCAACCAACAATACGAGCCAATGATGGAAGCTTTTATCCTGAGCCACCACTTCCCAATCAAAACAGCAAATTTTCTCACCTACACCTCCCACTGGCACATCCAACATTACGTAACGCCTCGTGCGATCTTTATGAAATAGGTAAATGTAGGTATATAGTAGGGGTTCCAGAAAATGGAGAGTTCTTTTTTTTTTTTCAGTGTATGCTATACAGAGAAAAATTAACTCTTTGAAGGTGTGGTGCTGGAAAAGCATGATTTGGATGTATTCACTACTCTATAATAGCAAATTATGACATTAATTACTGATGTGCAAACTCTATCAAATACTGGTTAGCAGATTATTAGTCTCAGCACTGGCAGCTTGCTTCGTTGTCAGGACAGAGGCGGTATAGCTACCCGAGGTCACGAGGCTGGCTACTAGAAGGAAATATGTTTAGATACATGCATGAAGGCAGGTGATAATAAAGGGGAACCGATCATCCGCGTTCACTGGCTTCAAAATTTCAAGTAGCAAGCGCTTCAAAGAAATGGGATTTTATAATAGATAGCTCCTTAAATTCTGTGTGTCACGGACGCCGTTATAAAGGCAAAAATGTGTTCCGACACACTCAAGGAAATACATAGAGCTAAAAGTTTGGAAAAAGGCAACAAATTTAATGCTGTCGCTGATAAATGAGAGACGTTCCAAGTGAGGAACCAAGGATTCAGCTCACTAAGCATTTGTGTGGGTGTTCATGCAATTTACTAAAATAAAAACGTAGCAAACGAAAATCTAGGCAGCAGGAGTTAGACAAGGAGGTATTTGTTAAAAAAAGAAATTCCTACAGACTGAATTCCCAGCATCTATACTTTTGGCACATAAATTAGCGGCAGCCACCGAGTCACAGGCCATGGTAAGCCTTGAGCCACTACCATTCCTGTCGCTCCCTTGCCAATACTGCTCAGGATTTTCTTGCAGGAGAAAGATGGCAGGAGGAATACATGGTCTAGGGGAGAGTGACCTTATAAACATCGTACGCTGCAAGAGATAAGCAAGGGAAACTTTGAGTATGTGGGAGTTTCTGATATAATATTTTATCATACTATTTACCTTTTGATTATTTATTTTTATCACCACATACGAACTGAATGTTACGTGTAGAAAAAAAAAATATTCGGAAGACTATAAACATGTGAGCTCTTAACCTATTGTTTTCAGTCCACATCCTTGAACGTTTCAGTGTTTCTTCAAAGTAATTTTAACAGACTAAAGAGAATGGATGCCAATGGGGGTTTCCAAGTGCATTTTCACTATCCTAATAAAACCTTAGCAAGGATTCTGTATCATCAATATGACAAACATGAAAACTAAATAAAGCCATGGTTAACAATATATATATATATATATATATATATATATATATATATATATATATATATATATATATATATATATATATATATATATATATATATATATATATATATATATATATATATATATACGCACACACACACGCACACGAAAATACCTATTATGAAAGATGAGAGCATTAAAAAATACATGACACATTTCCTTCGGCGTAAACATGAAAGGTAAAATATTATTACCTTTTATTGATTTCAGGGCCGAGAACAATCTGGTGAAGGCTCTTAGAGTAAGAGAGAACAAGAAGGTTTGTTCTGGAAGGTCCTTCGTGATCAAGGCAAGTTTAGAAACTGGAGTGCGGCAATTAAAGACCCTGAGTTTGCTAATAAAGAGGTGGTGATTATAATATTGAGATGGTACAGAGCAAATCCGTAAACATGGAGGCAGTTAGAAGAAAATATATGGTAATTTATGGAAATGACAAACGATAGGGAATGGTGATAGTGGAAAAGTAGAAAATAGAATGAGTTTAATCAAGACAGAGGAGATCCAATCACTACTACAATCTTTTGCTCTCCTTTTTTTTTCCTAGCCATTATTCACGCACCACTGTGTTTCCTCCTCCACTTAAACTTATCTTGAACTCTTAATTCTCTCTCTCTCTCTCTCTCTCTCTCTCTCTCTCTCTCTCTCTCTCTCTCTCTCTCTCTCTCTCTCTCTCTCACACACACACACACACACACACACACACACACACACACACACACACACACACACACACACAATGGAATGTCAGAATGGTTTTCTAATTCGACTGTGAAAATTTGGACACGTATTAATGAATAGTGAACGTCAAGCAAGAACCAGAAGAAGCGAACTCTCTCTCTCTCTCTCTCTCTCTCTCTCTCTCTCTCTGATAACGCGATGTGTAATAAGGATGTGGAGTGCCGGTGCGGTATCTGCTGGTAATGGGGGTGATGGGAGTGATGGGCTGATGGGGTGATAAGAAAATAGGCAGTGACGACGACAAGGAAGACGACCACGACGAGAAGTACTCCTCCTTCACCTCCTGCTCCTCTTCCTCTTCCTCCTCTCCCTCCTTAGTACTCTTAGGTTTACTGTGATTTAATTTTCCTTTTCCTTTTTATTTTTTTACTTTTTTCTCTTAATTTTTTTTTCATTTTCTCGTTCTTCTTCTGTTACTTTTCTATTATTATTTTTTTTCATTTTCTCGTTCTTCTTCTGTTACTTTTCTATTATTATTTTTGTTATCATTATTAACATTATTATTATCATACTATACTATTATTACTTACTACTACTACTTTATCATTATCATTATTATTATTATTATTATTATTATTATTATTATTACTTTTATCATTATTGTTATCATTATTATTATCATTATCACCATCTGAACCGTTTCGAGGTCAGTTTGCTATACAGACGCATCATCATCGCTCCTGTTACTAATATCATATTTCTTTCCATCACTAGTGTCATATTGAATGCTCAAATTTCATGATCTATATTCTCAGAGTTCCAATCCCTACGCCTAAGCAACACAAGAAAACACAGGAACATATACAAAAATAGCAAGGGAAGCTACAAAATCCATCAGGCCTATACGTGGTATTCTCTGTAGAGCGTTAGTAAATATTTGATACCACTGTGACTCACCTGTATTTCACCTCAACGCTTCTTTTGTTATGTAGGAAGCGTAAAATAATTAATCACTTGGGACGCCTGCTGCTGATACTTTCTAGCTTCTGTTGTCATTCCGTTATCTCGCTAGGAAGGAGAGGCGCTAAGTGGCCTATGCCGTGTTAATTTGTCTCGTAACCCTACTTTCATTTTTTTTTTCAGCTCGCCAATCTGTTTAGTTTTCTTGTGTCTGTCATAATATTAAGTTTCTTATATTATATGTGCAAGTCAACTGTGTTATTTGTAAAACCGAAAAAAAAAAATATTTGTAAATGGATTGCTTTGATAGTATAATTACGGTCTCTCTCTCTTTCTCTCTCTCTCTCTCTCTCTCTCTCTCTCTCTCTCTCTCTCTCTCTCTTCCATTGGAGCTTGAATCCACGTTATTTAAATTTATGTCCTTCCTGTGAAGTTGAAAGGTATAAACTACTAAATCAATTGAGTCCTGATCGATTTTCTCCACATCCAAATCGTAAAAAAATATCAGGCAGCCTATGTTAGTGAAAATAAAATATAGTATGGTAAAGCACCACTCATGCTTGTAACAACCTACCGTTTCTCCATTTCCGTAGATAAAAGTGAAAAAAAAAACTATTAAACTGTATGTATTTCACACACAAAAAATAGATGCATAAATGATATGCATTTAAGGTTTGATGACATTTGATTTTTGTTTTTCTTTCAATATCTGGATGCTTGTTTATCATGATATTAATGGGAGGTTGCACACTCAATTCATATGATAACACTCAATACTCAACCAAAATAATACCTATTTTCAATTATACTTATAATTCCTAGTCAAGTCTTGAATAATTTGCTCTGCTTAGAATATATCAATTGTCAGGTCTTGCGAGACTGTAAGCAGAGCAGAACACTTAAAATTAAAACCTAGAAACGTAATCAAAAGTGGAACTTAGTGCAGGCTACACTACTTTTTGATCACGACTGTACCACAATAAATGCAGTAAAAATTCTAGCACACATTTAGATCGATCATCAACGTTCATCTTAAAATTTTGAAAGGGAGAGACACTTCGATAAGAAGACATAATTAATAATTAAGAATCTGGGCGATAAAGAGTGTAAGAGTTTTTATAATTTTTAAGTCTTAGTGTAATTCATCACCACGGTCGCCTGTTGGTCATCTAGCCAGCCTTCCCCATTACGGAGCGAGCTCAGAGTTCATAGACCGATCTTCAGGTAGGACTGATACCACAACACACTCCACACACCGGGACAACGAGGCCACAACCTCTCGAGTTATATCACATACCTACTTGCTGCTAGGTGAACAGGGGCTACACATTAAGAGGCTTGCCCATTTCCCTCGCTGCGCCCGGGACTCGAACCCAGGCCTATTCGGTGTGTGTGTGTGTGTGTGTGTGTGTGTGTGTGTGTGTGTGTGTGTGTGTGTGTGTGTGTGTGAGGTCGCGCTTAATATCCAATTTTTAAAATGAGCTTTATTAGGGATCAAACATCATCCGTACTCAGCACACTCACGGATTATCTTCACACGTCTATTATCATATCTATCATTGCAGACCACCACCACCACTGACTAACGCTTCCCTTTACATCTGTGACAGCCTTTTACCATGAACATCACTATCATCATACACAACACTATCACTTTTCCTCCCACATTGCCTTACAGTGATCACTCATAATGCAAATCACAAATTATGACTACTCACAAAGACCAATAAAAATAAATCACACTAGTCACTCCTTCTGTCATTACCTTTCATTCCTCGTCATCCCCCATCACCAACACCACTAATGATGAGCCTATCACCTCCCATACCTCGCCACCAGCATTCATTACCACCCATATGCCTGTCACCATCCATCACAACCATCAACAGTAGTCGTCTCA